>NC_083644.1:7094615-7394615 GCF_963576545.1 Limanda limanda | reverse complement strand
ATGAGGAAATGCAAAAATCCTGTTGTGTCTATAAAAGGACCCTCAGCTCACCTGGTGCTTCTCGGTATCATTGAAGAACTCGGGGTCAGAAAGAGGATCCGTCTGGTAGGACTGAAGCAGGTTGAGCTTCAGTCCTGTAGGAGGCTCGTTCGTCATCTTCACTCCATTCTGCAGTATGGTCACTGGAAACTGAAACCAGACACAAGGTATTTCTTCAGGACTCCACTCAGATGAGGTCTCTGTATTGCTTCCTAATGTTCAGAATGCAATGCACAGTGCTTTACCTTGGGTGAAGGGTAGCTTGTGAGCCACAGGCGGAAGTCAGGATTGCAAGTTGACTCACAGAAGGCCTCGCAGATTTTCTCAAGAGCGGACATCCAGGAAACCGCCAGATGGCAATTCTGTAAACACACCCACGCCCCCTCCTTCATGGCTGTGGAGATCATCTTAGCCGCGATGGGGCCCTGGCCCTGACCCAGGGAGATGCACTGGAACCTGGACCCATCCATTCCCTTCTGAATGGCAAACTTAATTAAGCCTGTGGAGAGATATTCGGGATTAGCATTAAAATGAAAGCATTCATGATATATTGATGACAATAACTTTGATAAAGTCCGACTTACTGGCCATGGGATCAGCTCCGGGGGACAACACAAACACCAGTGGGATGGTGGCGTTGGAGTCCAGGTAACTCTTACTCAGGTCAAAGGGAGGCGGTTGCACGTATTTCTTCCCCAGCTCGGCGGCCACATACTTGGTCACAGTCGGCACCATCTTGTCCGGACGGAGACACCGAACAATGATCATTTTCTGCAGGCCGTTGAGTTGATCACACCACGGTGCAGGTGGGGGGGTGTTGTGAGGCTCTTTGCTGTCGTAAAGAGTCTTGAAGTCCCCTGGAGTCTTGATGAAGGCGTCACTGTGGAGTAAAGAAGGCCAAGTTTAACTCAGGTGGTCAGACGTCATTCATAATGAACTACAGGACGAAGATAACTAATGAAAAAGAATGGCTCTGCGCTTTGTACCCAAGTCCCTGTAGTCCTGGCAGCTCACTGGCTCGAAGTATCTCATCCCAGCTTTTGTCCTGGAGCCAGCTGGGGTCGGGGTTGGGGATGGTCGTCTGCAGCCCGACTCCTCCAGTCAGCAGGAACATGAAGTCCGAAAACTGAATGTTGTTCTTTTCCCTGAATGCAAATATCAATATGAGACGTCACGTATTTCATTGTCCTACGAGAATCTGGTGTAATTCTGAAATCAAATCTGAACCAGTGTCCCGCGGGACCGTAAACACTTACAGTTGTATGTTGGCGCAGAGGAGGAAGGAGAAGAGGAGCTTGTCCTTCTCAAACAGGGAGCGACACACGTTGCAGTACAGGTTGTAGGTGAAGTGGTTGACCAGGATCTTCAGCCTCTTGGGCAGATCGTTGGACTTTGCACTGATGGAGAAAACACACAACACAAAGAGTTGGAGAGGAACTAATAGTTAACGTCAGGATTCAGAGTTTGTCCTCTGTTGATATTTAAAATGTAGCTTGATCTCTGGTGAATGAGTAAAGGGCTCAGTCAGATATTCTGACAGTACAATTAAACATTCTATTTGTTACTTGTTACGTGTGTACATGGCACATCCGTGTGATTTGAAGCTTGTGTTAACAGTACGTACAGCAGTGAATCACCCACCTGTCTTTGATGGATTTGCCGTAGAGGTTGACGAACCAGTTCAGGGAGTACTGGTACATGGGGTCGATGTTGGTCAGATCGGCCATGCTGAAGAACAGCACAGAGGAATGCTTGGCAATGTCTCGGTAACCCTCCCTGGACGTTGCAATCTCGATCTCCGTCTTCTCTGCGATCTGGGTGGAAATAGTTCAATGTTAGATTACCAGACACATATATGTCATATGTACGTGAACGTAGATTAACACATTGTCGTAAGCACCTTCTGTTTATTGGAGATTTCTTCAGACATGACCTTGGCCGAGTCCAGAATCCGAATGGCACTCTCATCCTCCAGGATGTTTCCCGTAGAAGACTGCAGCGTCTCCAGGATCTGATCCTCGATCTCCTTCAGCTGCCTCTTATTGTCAGCCGACTGCAGGATCAGTGCGTTCCTGGCCTTCTCCAGCTCTGGCCTGTAGGGCAGAAAAACAACAGTCAGATGCAAAGCTCTGCCGACTTGACAAGTAAGTGTTTCAGGCAAATAAAGCCGTACCTCTCCTTGGCCACCACGATGCCCAGCAGCTGGTCCTCCAAGCCCTCTGGGGTGATCATGAAATTCAGCAGGGAAACCTTGGTGGACAGCTCTGGTAGGTAGTGAGGGTTCCTCAGCTTCGTGGTAATGTAGAAAAAGAAGTTGGGGGAGTACTCAATTATACTGTCCCCCAGCTTGAGGCAATCCACACCCCCTATGAGAAAGAAAAATTATTTAACTTTCATTGACTTCAATTAAATGTGATTTCAACTAATGTACACTTTGTCAAATGAGTCTTTGATAAGCCATATCCCATTCCCAGCACCTTGCTTGAAGGTCTGTTTGAGCAGCAGTGGCTCCAGTGACGGGTCCAGCTCCTCTCCAACATTTTCCAGCAGCGCGGGGGTTCCAAACTGAATGCAGTTCTCCAGAGTCCTCATGTAGTCGTCATCGGTCAGCTTGATCACACTCAGGTCGTTGTCTTTCTCGGAGTTCTTGACCCACCGGTTGGCCTGGCCCTGAGGGTCAATCATCAAGGGCCTGCAATAACACATTGAAGAACAAAACACATCTTAGTTTGAACTGTTTTAGCCAAAAACTGAAGATGTGACAAATATGTTTGTTGATTTAAAACTTCAACAAAAACAGACTCACCATCGTCGTGAAGTACTGACGATGACGCCGTTGTCGATGGAGAAGGAGTCACTGGGGAGACCTGCAATGTTCCAGGCCCTGATCTTGATGGGATCTCCCAGGGTCTTACTGAGAGAGAAGTCATCTGATGACGGAATGTTCTTGGCCTAGAGAGAGTTTGAGATGAGAGGAAAATAGATGAGGAACAATTCAAATGTGCAGTCATCTCACTCAAATGGCGTGTTCGTTCAAATAGAGTTAAACTAAAAGAACTACATGACAAACGGAGGTTATACCTGGCAGAGCTCGGTCCACGTCTTGGTGCAGTCCTGCCTGAAGCCAGCGGTAAAAGCCCCGAGGTAGGCGATGACACCAGCTGAGATGAGAACATCTCCAGTCAGGTTGTCGTATGTGTTCTGCAGGTTATCTGCTGCCTCGGACCATCTGGACAGATCAACAGCGTCAGCACAGATTCCAGTCCCTCGAATCAAATTCCCATCATATCAAACTAACTACAATGGCCCTGCGTGGGATTACATTCACGCGAGAAGAACAAAACCTGCTTGACCAAACGTATTTTTCTGTGCATCCTCACCTGGTCTTCTCTCCACCCAGACCACCGATGAGTTTCTCAGCCCTCTCCAACTTCTTGGCACACAAGTCCACTTGCATCTCCAGCTGAGCCTTCTCCTCCGTTTTCTCCTCAAAGGTTTTCGTGAGATCAGCCAAACGGTCCTCGACCTCCTTCAGCTGCCCTCTCTTCTCCTCCAGCAGGGCCATGGTGGCCGACAGCGACCCCTCAGCCTCTGCCAGACTGGCCTTCTTTGGGGCCACTTGCTAAATTCACGGAGAACGATCAAGTGTTGATGCAAACATATATAACCATGGATTTGTTATCAGGACACATTAGAGAGAAAGGTCTGTGCAAATACAGAAACACTCTACCTTCGCCACCCTGTCGTACGTCTCCATTGCTTGTATCCACTTGCACAACCCCTCTGCTGCAGAGGAAGCCTTTGCCACTTTAGCTGGATCAAAGCCAGACTGAACCATGTACTCATTACGGATCGTTAGCATCACAGCAACCTGCGATGAAGAGATGAGCGGAGTTGGTCAGGACAGAACAAGAGAATATAATTACATTGATTATAGATCCTATTTAACAGGGATGTCGTTTTTCTGACACTCACAGGAATGTTGTCTTTGTCATACTCCTTCAGATCTCGTAGGAAGTTCATGTCCCCCAGAAGCTTCTTGCTTGGACCCCAGTAATCAAAAACCTAGAAAATAAAATGAGACATGTTTTTAAATGCTTCCGTTATGAGTAGATTCTGAAAATAATACGGGATATTTCCGACATAAATCTGACCATTTTTCCACTCCCAGATGGATCCGGTATCCTGTCCGGCTTCGATTCCAGCATCACACACACGGCTGCCATCACCAGCTTCACCCCTGGGGGGGGATTTTTCATCGACTTCACGATCGTGACATCGGAGGGCTGAAATGAAAAGAAGCAACAACTTTAGCTTAAAAAACGCTCTGTGCATCAGCAGCTGTCTGAGCCAGCTAAACGTGTGGTCGAAGGGTTTCTTACTTTCAAAGTGTTGAGGGCCGCGACGGAAGCTTTCAGGGCGGGGATGGCCTCGGCCAAGTCGCTCTCACAATCATCCTTCAGAGCCTGAGCTACGCTGGCTTTTATAGTTGCCGCCTCCTCATCAACACGGACCACTTTGCTTATGCCCTCTACCTCCACAGACTCCTTCTCAATCACCTGTAAGTGGTCATATTTAGCATTATAACATGATATCATCAGATATTTACATTCCATATATAATCCCGGTGAATTCTGCTAAAAAAAGATGCGATTTCTTCACCTTCATCATTTTGGCGTTGTCTATCTTTGCCACCTCCAGCTTCGGCTGTAGGTCCACCAGCTCCTTCTTCATCGCACCCACCTACAAGGAAACATCGTTCTCATCAGGTTTGACAAAGGCGTGCAAAATCTTGAAATTAAAATAAAAAGGATAATAAAACAACACGGTAAAAGTGGGGCTGCATTTACCTGATCCTCAGCAAAGGCCAGTTTAGCCAGACCGTTGACATATCTCTGTTTGGCTCCCATGACAGCCTCTCGCTTCTGAGTGAGGAGCTGACGGAAAGCCGCGAGCAGCTCCAGGTAGGAAGTGGGCGTCACATAATTATGACGGCCAAGCTCAGAGAGGAACCTTCACAGGAAACAACAGTGTGAAGTTCAGTACGTCTAATTTACTTTTAACGCTCATTTAAATCTGATCTATAACAAACCACACGTCATACCTGGTTGACAGCTCTATGGCCGAGGTGTGGAAGGATTTGCAGATGGGGATGACGTCCTGCCTCTCTTTCTCAGTCATCCCCACTGACTCCAGGAAGGAGTTGGCCACACGCTCCAGAGCCTCCTCAGGCCACGGCTGTCAGGGCAGAGAGGAGAAGATTCAGAGTGGGAACAAACACAGACGATGCAAACACAGACTGCAGACACTGATAGGAACAGAGTCAACGATGAACCTTCAGTCACATCTCATATTCCACTCCTGGCCATGTAGTACCTGGAACCAGTCGATGGTGCAGCAGTTGATGAGAGATGGAAACTGGCGCAGGCGAGTTCGAAAGGCATCTCCAATGGGACTGAAAGCCACGATAATGTGCAGGTTCTCTTTACAGCGGGACACGAAGAACGCAAATAGAGCCAGAGGGCTCAACTCCAGCTTCTTATTCCCACCCTCGGCAAGGGGACGCAGTGTCTGGAGAAGGGAGATGAAGAACGTGAGCAAGTGAGGTATGTCATATACAAATGGATAGGACTTCTACTCAAAGTGTAAACTGTTCTTTTAAGTGCTATTACAACCAACCTCGATAATCTCTTGCTTCTCGTCCATGGCGAACATATTGGGCACCTCTCCTGTGTTCAGGACACTGTCCAAGTCCTCCAGAAAAGCCTCTTCCTTGATCTGAGTGTCAGTTAGCAGGAACACCGTCTTCTGCCCCTTGAGCCCAGCATTTTTCAGCAGCATCTGTATTACAAGGACATTTCATGTTGAAACTCTTCAACAAAAAATGCATGAGAATAAAAGAAAACTTTTCAAAACAATTAACGCCCACCTTCAGATCATCCCTCCAATCCGCCATGCTGTAGTTCTTTGTAATCTCAGGCTGGAACAGGGTCATATGGGCCATGGACCCAGCCAGGCGTGTGATGGACTGCCGCCCGCTGCCTCCCACTCCCACGAGCAAGGCATTGCCTCCTGGCTGCTTCAGCACGCGGCTGATGCGGGACAGATGCTCCAGGAGGTAGCTACATAAAACAGAAATTTGTTTAAAAGGTACAATTCACATGCAAAGTGACTTGAACATTAATAAACTGATCTGTTTAACATAACGATCAAGTCGATGAAAAGCCCAAGACCAAGGTATTCTTTTCTGTGCTGCTGTTTACCGGAAGATGACGAGGTCCATGTGGTTCTTGTGAGTCTGGTTGTACTCGAGGAGACACGACACCACCACCTGAGAGAAGTCCTCCATCGAGGGCACCTCAGAGTACATGCGCTCATCATCCTCCAGGTCAGGCTGCATGTAGTCGCCAAACATAAGGTTGCTCATGTCCTCCTCAACCAGCTGAAAACATTTGATGGCACGGATTAGTAAAAGTCAGTTTTGTAAAAGTAAAGCACATATAAAGTTATAAATGTTCCATATGTCAGGCAGAAAGAAGTGACGGCTTCCTTCATTCACAAACCTGGTAAAACACAGTAACAAAGTGTAACTTACTTCACTTCCTTGCTTCAGGTTATCAAACACCTGACCAAAATCCTCGCTGAAGTGATCGTTGAGGATGTTGTTCATCAGCTGGTAGAGCCAAGCTCGATCTTTGTTGTCCACCAGCCGGTCGTAGTAGACCCGGAAGACCTCGTGGACAAACAAGCTTATCATAGTGTTTTTGTTCTGCAGAGACTCCTTCCTCAGCAGCAGGCAGCCTTGGATGACGCGTGAGAAGTCCCGCAGGTTGAACGTGTAGTGAGACTTGGCTGGAGTTGGAAGCAGGTTTTCCATGGCTTTCTTATACACCTTTGGGATATTGAAAGTAATTTATACGGTCAGACAACTAGAGACAAGCTGTTTGCTCCGAGATTTTATCAAAGCTGTTCACACGATGTTAAAGTTCCAGTGAGTAGAATTTAGTGACATCTAGTGGTGAAGGTCATATTGCAGCTGACCTCTCACCTTCCCCTCCCCTTCGAAACATGAAAAGAAACCTGTGGTAACCTTCAGTTGTCATAAAAACTCAAAAGGTGTTGAGTTCGTCCAGTTTGGGCTACTGTCAAAAACATGGCTGCCTCTGTATGGAGGATCCGCTCCTGATGTAAATAAAAGTATCTAAATATAAAGGACCCATTCTAGGGTAAAGAAAGCAACAATTTGTACAATTTATATAAAACACACTAATGAAAACATCACCCTTTCACCTCAATGTGAACAATGAACCTTTAAGCTCACTCACCTCCATGGTAGCCGTCACTATTTTGGTGCCAATACTGAAACAGTCAGACGGGAATTCGTTGTTTTTCAGATAGAAGGACATCACATTGGAAAAGATGCGAACCATGGTGTCATCGCTGAAGGCGTTGATGCCAAAAATGTTGAAGTGTCGCAGGAAGCGAGCCGTCACCGCGTTCCTCCCGCCACCAGGGGGGCCCATACAGCACAAGAGCTGGAGGTCGACGAGCGCGATGTGGGTGGTTTCCTTCAGATCGTACCTAACGGAGCATAACAGGCGTAAAATAAACAATGGTTTGGAGCAACAAAACTGAAACTGGTCTCTAATGGTGGATGTTTCATACCAGTTTTCGTGATCCATGTACTGTCGAAGAAGCTCCACAGGAGGCTGCGCTCCAAACGTCTCCAGAGCAGGCATGCTCATGTCATCCACAAAGATCACACACTTCTTTCCCACTGGGGGCCCGTACACTCCCTTCTTCCTCTTGTCCAACCTGGACATGATGATATGCTGGACACACAAACGCAATGAAGGTTTGAAAGTTTGAAAAAACAATCCTGTGATTAATAAAGCACCCAACACAATTGATATAATTTTGTAGTCGTCATCGAAACAATCCCTCAATGAAACCTACTGTCATCAAAATGCTCACCTGGGTTTGGTTCGCGCTTGTACGGGTTGAAAAGTTGATGAAGAAGGGTACAAAGCGATCTCTGTCCAGGTGGTTCATCAGTTTCTCCTTCACATACACTGACTTCCCGGTACCGGTAGGACCAACAAACAGGGAGGGTCTGAGCAGAGGCATGTTAAAACAAATGTTACATTAAATCAATTCAGGTCAAAATGAAATGAGATAGTATATTCGGCACAGATACATTCACAACTATTGATATTAATGAAGCATCATTGATAGCGACAGTACTTACACTCCATTGGTGATGCAGTGGTCCATAAGGTAGGTGTAGCGAGCCGTGTCGATGGTGGGAACGATGATGTCTTGCACTTTGGTCTTTTTGTCCCCCAGCTCGATGTTCCTGATGGTGTCATTCCAATGAACCCATCGTCCTTTTCTTTTGAACTGAATTAGAGATAAGTGGTTGTTATTTGTTGTGCGAGTGAACAAAGGCAACTACACTTGTACAACTCCTGTTTGAAGTGTTGTTTAAAACACTTCATCCACTGATTTGAACTCAACACATCTGAAAATACCTCATAGAAGTAGTCATAGGCCGTGCCCTCCGCATCCATTAGACACTCCCATTTCCCCACAGCTTCCGGGACTGGGAATTCCTCGGATTTTCCTGAGAGGATCGTCATTAAGAACTCACTGAAAACCCCTTGGCTGGCTGTATCACAGCTGCCGCCCACTGACCAGGTCAAGGCGAAGGTAAAAGCAGCCTGGTATCGTAAAGAATGAGAAACAAATACAACTTCAACAAAAACAATAAAACCTTTGCATGGGACTTTACATGGTGCAATTCCTTCCAATGCAAGTGTTTTATTTAAGGTTATGAGATGATGAATGATCGAGATCTTTTACCATGATCCAGGTGCGAATGTGCTCATCCGCAGAATCACTCTCGATAGGATCAGTGAGCAGCATCTCAAACAGTCGAAACAAGGACACCACAGTGTTGCTGTCGCTGGTGGGAACAACCTCCTGGAAACACAAACATTATCAGGCATGAGAGAACGCTTCTTATACATATGGAAATAAAAGTAAAAAGCTTGATCTTCTACAGATATTTGTGTCGGGATTGTTTCGGGGGCCTGGGGTCACTCACCCTGCAGAGCTTGCGCAGCGTCCTGTGGGCAGGCGGCACGAGCCAATAGAAGAGCTCCATCGTCAGCGAGCGGTTGTCCTTGCTCTGCAGAATTTCAGGAAGTGTATTCATCCAGGAGATGACCAACGGCTCCCAGCCCAACTGAGATGGCTCCATGTAGATCATACCACACCGACTGACTGTGGCAGGCTGCAGTGACACAAAGAAGATCCAATTAGATCGGATAAGACAACAGAGCCAAACTGGGCTCATGTTTGTGATTCTGTAGCGATGCACCAGCAGCTGTTGAGCTTCTAACTTACTGAGGCCTGTGATAGATCCATTGCCTCAAATATTAGATTCATCTGATTGGACATCTGGATGATCTCGCCACTCATCAGGCACAACTGGGGAGGAAGAGCAGAGCAATACAAATATTAGTCGTACCGTGAAAACGAATGAGAATCGCTCCACTAAGAAATGCTAAATGGTCTAAATGGTTTCCCTATGTCTTACTTTACCTTCTTGTTGTCATCCAGCACGGTGTTCATGCTCTCAATCCACAGTGTATCTATGGGACCGTCAAACACCACCCACTTGCGGTCCGGTGTCTCGGATGCTGAGAACTCACGAAATGTGTTGGCTACAATCCCGTCCGTCCACTTGAAGTGAGAGAGAAGATTAAAGGGAAAAGGTTACAAGGAGAAATGGGACGCCTGCAGGATCACACCAATACTGTGAAAACCAGAGAATCAAGAGGATCCAAGTCACAGGCCAACTACCTCATGGGAAACTGGGTCAAACTGTCCAAAGAGCTGCCCCATGGTGATGGACTTTGGGTTCACTGTCCTGAAGATGACTTTCTCCTCCTCGGCCCCTCTCTTATTCAAGAGAGTCAGAGTGTCAGCTAGCACGTGCAGCACTTTGGTCTTTCCGGAAAAGGGCTCACCCACCAGCATGAATCTGAAATATAAAAAAGGAACATTTTCATGCAAAATTGTATTCCGGGAAACAAATTTCAAAAATGTTATACTGTGAAAAAGTGAAATGTAACATACCCGTGCCTGACGATCATCATCTCATAGGTCTGAATCAACTTCGTTAGGAAGAAGTCTGTTTGCTGGAGGTTGCGTTTTACACAAATATCTCCAACAGCCTCCAGGAACAGCTGCAAAAGGTACAGAAAAACATTTTAATATACAACACAACATGAAAACACATAAACACAACATACAGTAGGCTTGTTTGAAGGATGCATCTGACCTTATAGTCCGCCTCGGGGAGGATGATGCCGGGAAACAAGTCACTGAGGATGCCGTTGAAGAGCGGAATATCATGGGCGAGAAACTTGGGCTCATTAACATCCTTGACGGACCTGAGGAGCTGAGCGACAAGACATGAAAGTGAAAGGGTCAGAAACAGCCAAGAAACCAACAAACCCCCCAAAAGTGTCCAAATAGGAAACTGTGTCAAATGTTGAGAAAATGTATGGATTCAATACCAGTATGTCCTCGTTCTCATCCGGAAAGCTTAGCTTGAGGTTTCCTGCAGCCACGAGTACGGCTTTGACAGCTCTCATACCATAATCATAATGAAACTGGGACGAAAGCTGCTCCGAACAGAGTCTGTAGGTCATCACTATCTTCACCGACAGTGGTTTGGCATTGAGGAAGCCGTATGAGTACAGGGAGATCTCCGCAATCAGGGCGTAGTTGGGGACCATCATGGCGACCGTTCGGAACAACACCTGCAAGCAGAAGAGACCGAAATGTCGGAGAGTTGCATATTTCCTGAATATTAAGAAACATATTAATGAAGATGTTTAAAAGCTTAGTCATCAGAATTTGATGTCTGGTCAAATATTGATTATCCCTGGTAACGGACCTTGAGATTGTCTGGGAGCTCTGAACGTCCTGCATAGCCAGGGTTCATCGTGATGGACACAAAGCAGTTGGGGTTGAGCTTGAGTATGGTACCCTCAAAGTCAAACTCCTCCAGGTTCTGCCCCACAGCCCTTTGGATGGAGAGAACCTGCTGGGCCACCACAGACAGCACCTCCAGCTCGATACGGTTGAACTCATCAAAGCAGGCCCACGCACCAGATGAGGCGAGACCCTTGAAAAACTGGGAGATATCGCAGAAATCATGTTAAAAAACCTTTCCCATTCGTAACAATGGCATAATGAATATGAATCTACAGTTTGCTGCTGATATTACTTTTCCCATAGCGATGTAATCCAGACCGTCCGAACAGTTGAAGACTACGCACTGCACGGCGAGAGCTTTGGCGAGATCTTTGGTGGTTTCGGTCTTTCCTGTTCCTGCCGGACCCTCGGGTGCACCGCCCAAATTCAGGAAGAAAGCTCCGATCTGAAACAAAGGTAAAGCATGGAATTTAACACTCAATGCTGAAAGTGGGCTCACACCCAAGGAGATTATTTGTTTGCCGTTTTACCAGCGTTCGGTAGCATCTGTCCGTCAGAGGGGTGATGACCAGACGGGGTGAGTTCCCCAAGTACTCGTAGGCATATTTCACATCACAGTTGATGATGCGAACACGAACGTTATCGTTATTCCAGTAGTAACGCAGCTGGGCGAGCCACTGGAAGTCAGTTTCATTTGATACGCCTGTTAAAAGATGGTCAATGTAAATTAGTTTTTGGAGTAGTTATCTGGTTGCGGTTTCTGGGCGCCATTGTGGGTGCTGGAGCTAAGCTCTGTGAAACTTATCAGCTCTGAATGTTGTGCTGTTAGGTACCTTTCTCGATCAGCTCCATGACCACATCCCGAGCGTGGACATCAATCGTGACCAGTGCTCCCAACGTGGTCCTAGTTTGTTTGGCCAGTTTCCCCCGCACCAGCTGCACGACATCCATCAGCTGCACCCTGAGTTGCTCGTAGTACTCCTCCAACACCTACATGGATCACAATCACCGTTACTGTCTCATCTCCACTTTGACACTATTAAGGCGCCATGATAATCTAGAGAACTAGTCAATCAAATGCCACTGCTCCTACGCCACAAAGGATTTTTCCGAAAATGAAATTTTGCTGTAATTGTTGGTATTTGAAAAACTTCAGGCGTTAAAACTTACATTTTTGAAGATAGCCTCATGCACCTCCGTAGTCCAGAAAATCTGGGAGGTGGCGAGCACCACTTGCCCAGGCCATTCCTTCACCCACTGGTTCCTCTCAGTTTCAGCATAGGCCTGTTAATACGACCACGTGTTTAGCATGTTTAGCACTCAGCTGTCGCTCACTATTACAGTTGACAAATCAAGATAGTGTAAGAGGGATCTCACCAGTCTGGACTGGGCCACTTGGTCCCTGACACTTTGAATCATCATATCTTCCACCTGCAACAACCACTTCTCCACAGCTCCTTTGGCATCTGACGTGGAAATATTCCGGATGAGCTGCACACGCTCCCCCTCACTGCTGTACATTGCCTGGATATCCAGATTGGAAAGGAAGTCCAGCTTGGAAATGCCCTCAAAGCACTTCTTGAGATGGGGCTGCACCCGCAGAGGGTCTTTGGTCTCAGACAGGATCTCCAGCATTTCATCGTTGGACAGAAAGAAGAACCTGGATGCGACATGGATAACAATCAAATCTAATCTGTGACATGAACAAAGATTTGGATAAGAGGATACAATGCAGAAACATTTTGTTTACCGTGGGAAGAAGAGACGTTTCTTCTCCAGATAGGCATTCAGTCCTTTCATGATGACTTCCAGTTGGTTGTTGGACTCTATCAGTTTTTCTAGCAAACCAGGCATTGAAGTTGCTGGCACAACCTTTTATTAAAAAAATCAGAGGTTAGCTGAAGCATTGTATCTTTCAGGTTTTCTCTCTTTTTTTCGTTTAATGACCATTAACAACGGATTTGACAAGTACCTTAGAATTCTTAACGCAGTGCTTCATGATTTCTTTCCAGGTTTTGTCCACAATTTGGAAAAGTTTTCCCTCCTTTGGAATCTGCTGCATGATATCCTCAGAGGAGAAGATGGGCTCCAGGTAGAGCCACGAGCTCTGTACATTCAGCCACTCGTCCAGGGTCTCCTGGATGTGAAGCAGGCCTGTCTCCCATTCCTGAGGTAAAACAAGAGTTAAAGGACTGAATACACAGAGGTGAATTCAAAATACACCTGCCAGGTAGAACCCCAATGCAATCTGAGCCTTTGTTTAGTATCTATACACATTCCCTTAAACATTAGGCAAACCTTGATCTCCTCCTCAATGGGCTTGATGAAAGGCGAGCCCCTCATCGTCTGAGTCTTCACAATCTGGTCGTCTAGAGTTGTCTGAATTTCATCCCAGGCAAACAGGATGGATATTCCCGTCTCCCTGTACGGTTGGTGGTTGAAAGAAATGTCGTCCCAAACGCATGACATGGCTTGCACCGCCTTCTCCAAGGAGAATTCCTGTTGAGACACAAATAGTGTGAGCACAGTCAACACGTAGATACACTAATGAGGTTTTAACAAAATGACTGGAAAGCTTCAAGCTCCTTACTTTGGTAGCAGCAGCACTGATAACCTCAAACTTCGCCAGGTGAGGACCCAGGTTCTGTTTGAGGACGTTGCGCAGTTTCGTACGAGGGTCGGGGGTGAGGTCGGCCCCAAAGATTTCTGACATCTGCTTCCAGTGGCGGCCTCTGATGCCTGGATTGCACAAGGTGGTCACCAAGGGGACGTGCTCCTGTTGACACGAGCACAATCCACTGATTATTATGGCATCAGGACTTCAAGACACGAGATTTCATTCACTGGAAGACTTGATGACATCAATGAGCCGCTAAGTTTAATACAATACCTTGAACATTTTGATCTGTTCCAATACAGTGGCGCAGAAAAGTTCCGTGGGAGATTCCTCCTGCTTCGGTTGTGCACTAGCCTTTTTGTCCTTCTTCTCGGCCTCTTGCTTGAGCTCTCTCTGTTTTTTTTGGAACTTCTTCAGCATCTTGTAGATCTCCCTGTAGAACTCATCCATCTCTACCTCCATGCTCTGCCCATCGAGCTCTGTGAAGATTCCATCCATCCAGCTATTCACAAAGAGGATAACAGGTTATCAGGGTTTATCTATAAATATAGACATATATATATATATATATACAAACACATGTATCAAACTGAAAATAAACCTTTTCTCTGTGTCCTGCCACTTCTGTGCAAGTTCAAACAGCCTGTGGTACGTTGTAATGTTCTCTCTCATGATATCAAGCTCCGGGAAAGTTACGAGTTCCAATTCATAGACGGCCTCCTCCCTGTTGAGGGAGTCGATATTCCTCTCAGTCTCGTGGAGAAGTTCCCGAACCTTATGCACATCGGTCACATACTACCAGACAAAAAGGACAAGACAGTTAATTATTTATACAAACAACAGAAAGAGATCAAAACTAAATTGAATAAATTAATTAATGAAAAGGTTCTGACCCCCAAAAAACTAAATAGAATAAAACAAAGTGGAAAACGGAACATTTCTAATTAATTTCAATCATTTTCTTTTCATTCATTTTGTCATAATTTTGTCATTTTTGTCCCTTCCAGTAATTTCAGGCCTTGTTATTACATTTTTTTAATGTGCTTGTTTTTGGATAGAGTGAGATGAGAAGATCCAGCAGCATATTTCCCGTACAGATATGAGAGTGATATATTTTCTCATCTAACGCAAGACAGCAAATACGTGTATATCCCAAAATTATTATCTATTGAGGTGATCCGAAAGCACCAATGACACTGTACCTCAATCGTCCGCTCCAGCTCGGAGTAATATTGGATGTCGTCGACTCTGATTTCCAGCTTCCGCAGCTGTGTGGATATTGCCTGTCTTTTGGCGAATAGCTCTTCCACTCCTTTCTTCTTGGACGTGAAGAGGATCTGGAAAATAACATAGAGGCCCAGGATTAGGTCATCCTCATAAGAAAGCATAAAAAAAATCAAGAACATCGTTGATATAAAGTTAAAGGCCGACACACGGGCACTTACATCCTCATTGAGTTCTAAGACGTGCTGGATTTTCTCTGGCCACCTTATGAGAATGCTATTATGGACCAGATCCTCATTGTCAAAGATTGCGTAATCAAAGAGCATCATCATATTGAAGCGGGCGTCCTGTCAAAATACAAAGTGGTAGGGATTGGTGTTAGACCCAGTATACAATAACTGCAATCCATATATTATCTTGTAATATAATTTGTACAAGTATGTATCATTAGGTTACTTACATCAACTTTTTTTTCCAGTTGTGCAACACCCTTTGTTTTTATGAAATCGATGAACTCAATCATCTGAGCTATATCATCTGTCGTCTTGGGAATAATCATAGCTTTCTCTTTTATCTTTTCAAATTCAGAACAGATCCTTCGAATGGAAACAGAAAGTATTAAATATACGTCAAAATGTCAACGTTTAAAAACACAGAGTGAGGGTTTAATGTGAAAGTTACAAGAAGTGACTCACTGTCGACTCTGCTTGCGGTAGTTGCTGAGCATCATCTGTCGAAGTATCTCAGCGTAGCTTTTGGCTTTGCTGGCGAGCCCGTTCCTCAGCTCTTCACAGTTCAGATAGACCAGTGAGATGTTAACTTCTTTTGGCAAGTTCAGAATCTCATACTGCAGAGCATGAAAATCCTCTATCCGCTGTTAAAAGGGCGATGAAATCAAACATTGACATTCATCCGGAAAACTGACAGCACGGCAGGTTTAGGTACATAAGCAGCACGAATTGGATATTATTATCCGTTACCTTGTTGTACTCGCCAAAAGAGTGTTGCTCCTCCATGAACTTCTCCACATCCGCCTCTGCAGTTCCATTGACGAGCCAGGCGTACTTTTCAACTGCAAAATAAAGCACCAGTTAGCACCGAAGGGACTTAAGATCAGTGGATGACCTCAATGATGGTTGATGGATGGAGACTTTGAAACATTACCATAGCTATTGAGATATTTCTCAGGATCCTTCACATTCCTGCACACACACGCCTTTAGTATATCTCGAGCCCAGGCTTGGATGGGCGCAGGCACTTCAGCATCAACAAATGAAGGCCTGTCGTCTACAATCCATGACTGGATCGTCGGGACTCTCTGTGGATCGTTATCACACATTTCAGCACTAGCTTAGCACACATGTATATCATCGGTAGCTCTAAACACAATAACATGACATCACATTGTGTTTTGAGTGGCTATCACACGTGAGCTCACCTGCAATGTACTTGTGATGGATTTCAAAATCCCCAAAACATAGTCTTCCAGATCTTGTGAGGGGGGGTACATTTCAATCTTTTCATTATCAAGTGTCAAGGCCAGACTGAAGATGGGCAAGAGGTGTTCGTTTCTTGGCTTAAACAGCTCGGCAAGCTCCTCTACGTTTCTCTGGAGCATGGCTTTCATCTTGGAGTTAACATGGGAAAGAAATATCCATTAGGTCAAAATGCGTGATCAAAGAAACATACATCGAAAGAGCACAGCAGTCAATCCTAATAATGGCCAGTTTGTAATCTGCAGCTTGTACAAATCTATCTCAATACAGCAGGCTATATGTTTGCATTATTGACACTATGGGATGAGATTCATTTTACAATAGACAGAAAACTTTCTACATTTCAATTCAAGGGAGTTGGCTTATGATGTGAGTATTGTTTGCAATAATAAAATGAAATAATCCTGCTTTAAATCCTTTAAATCGGACTCTTCTCAAATCGAAAACCAGTCTTAAAGCAGCGTTACCTGGTTGGAGATGAGGGTGGAGGCACAGTTATAGAAGGATTCCAATGCATCTGAAATGTGATCCACAACTTCTTTCCTGGTAAGTAGGTGGATGACATTCTGATACCAGACATTCATGATATGCTCCTCTGTTCTTCTACACCCCTCCGACATTTTTTCCTGTAGAGTGCCATAGTTCACGGGTCCGGCATGCCTGAACCAGCAGAAGCCAAAAGGAAATCAGAAAATGAGAAAAGCTTCCCATGAAACATCCCAGTAATCTGCTTATTCTAGCAGATCCATTTTAGCATTCGTGTCGTCTTTTCTTACCGGCATCCTGGAAGATCGATCAGGACCAGCGTCAAAAATGTCATGTTGCCCAAATCCGAAATTGCCCGGAGGACCGGATGAGAAACGTGCAAGTTACTTTCCATCAACTGGCAGTTTCTGATAAACGTCTTGTGCCAAGTGTGGGAGGCAAGAGAAGCGCTGGAAAAAAATTGGAAAATATATTTTACAAAAAGGTGTGAAAATCTACAACTACTGTTTGGTTATTCTGTTCATTTCTGGACGTTAAATACTCACTTTTCGCGGGGAGCTTCCTGCTCTTCTGAGCAAAGCGTCTTATCTGGATTCTTTATTGTCGAGTCGACTAAAGGGAGAGAATATGGCATAATGAGACATGATTCACTTGTACCCTGCACATGTACACTACACACAGGCTGTAGCCTACATTAACAAACAATAGGCAATACCGCTGTGTGTGATCAGAGCAATGCTGAAGTTGTTGCAGAGTTCCGTGTAGAGCTCCTTCAGCTGTTTCTTTGACTGAGCATTCTCTTTCAGCTGCTGCGGGATTCTGTCACCGACCGAGTCCAGCCACTCTTGTGGGATGGGAGCGACCGGGCACTTCTCCACTCGCTGCTTCAGGAGCTCATAGATCCTCTGCAAATGGGACCGAAATATAATAAGAGAGGCGTGATATACATCAAAGTAAATAAGGACATAGATGTAAATAAATAGAGACATAAATACAAATACATTTTATTGAGATGAGAGATTGTTGTCTCTTGGAAGGTCAAATTTAGAACTAAAAAGAAAACTCACCCTTTCCTTCCCCCTCTCAGTACGCCACTGTAAAGCAAGTAGAGAATAAAACATTGTTATTAACCAATATTTAACCAATATTTGTATATTAATTAATATTGGGATTATGGATATGTAGTTGGATCACTGTCATACAGGAGGTAAAAACGATGGCTCTGATTGCACCCTCCCTAGCTGCATGCGCGTTGATGCCTTGTTCCTTGTGATCCTTTCTTCAGCATCCATTTCTCGAGAAAACCTGCAATAATTCAATCAACAAAGTGTGAACACAGTGTAAACACAGAAGCCAACACAATTATTTAACCCTGAAGATATGAGTGGGGCACTGATAAAGAAAAAAATCCTACAATAATTCCTGGTGTTCCTCTAGTTGCTCCTGTTTCAGTCGGCTTTGTTGAGTAAGTATCCAATTTTTTAACACCTGCGTTGCTGCCTCCACCTGGTCGACCTCACTGAGGTGAGAAATATATGGCAAAGGGATACTGAAAAAAGCCAAAAGAGGAGGAGAAAGAGTTTTAGGTCGGGTTATAGCTGTTGTACATTAAAGCTCGGTTGATTTCCACTTGGTGAGACAGCTGAACTGACACTTTACTGTGGGGTACTGACAGAGACGAACTTACTATGGGTCGAGTGGTACCATCTTTTTTCTGAGCGGAAAGCCATCAACCTTTGGACGGAATGGGTCCTTTGGTGTCCCCTTTGGTTTAACTGTTTTAGCATCCTCCGCAAACATAGCCTTCTTTGGCCGAGGCCCACTGAAAAGACCCAGAAGAGGAGGGGAAAGAGATTTAGGTCAGGTTATGGCCGTTGTACGTTAAAGCCAGGTTGATTTCCACCTGGTGAATCAATTGAACTGTCACTTTACTGTGGGGTTACTGACAAAGACAAACTTACGATGTGTCGAGGTTTTTCTTCTGATCGCTGAGCCGCATGACCCCAAGCTGGGGAAGGACCTGTTCCTTTGTGGTCCCCTTCGGTTTAGATGTTTTAGTAACCTCAGCACCGAGAGACCTCTTTTGCAAAGGGACTCTGAAAAACAACAGAAGAGGAGGGGAAAGAGATTTAGGTCGGGTTATGGCTATTGTACGTTAATGCGAGGTTGATTTCCTCTTTGTGAGACAATTGAACCGTCACTTTACTGTGGGGTGCTGACAATGACAAACTTACGATTCGTTGACGGATTCCACCTTTCTTTTGAGCTGAAAGACCTGAACCGGGGGAAGGACTGGCTCCTTCGGTGCCCCCTTCGGTCTAACTGTTTTAGAAACCTCACGAGAGATCTTTGACAAAGCCCGCCTGAAAAGAAGCAGAAGTGGAGGGGTAAGAGATTTAGGTTGGGTTATGGCTGTTGAACGTTAATGCTTGATGGATTTCCACTTGGTGAATCAATTGAACTGTGAAGTGTATTCTGGTCGGCCGAGAGGTTGATGTGATTGTAAAAGCTGATGGTGAAGGAAAGGAACACGGACCCAGTACCTACAAGTATAATGATGTTTATTACACAAAGTAGTACAGGGCAGGACGAGCTCTAGAACTCGGAGAAATCACCCAGGCCAAAGAGTGAAAATCTGTCTTCTCCCTGCAGGGCAAGAAGTTTTATAGGAGGGAGGTGGGACCCCAAACCTAGAGATAACATGACATCACACAACAGGGCCATCAGCCCAAATAAGGAGGTGTTTTGCAAATAAAGATGAAAATGCAATTGTCATGGACCTTCCCTTTACCCCCATCCATTTGCTGGTCAGAGGTCATTCCCTAAGTCAAAGGTCTTTCCAAAGAGGGACAGACCTGCTTGAATAAACACCTGGAGGACTTAAACACATGCTAAATCATTTACTCTAGTGAATACACGACAACTGTCACTTTACTGTGGGGTGCTGACAAAGACAAACTTACGATGAGCTGAGGCTTTCCTTCTGTTCCATGAGCTGCAAAACCGCGACCGCGGGCAGGACCGGGTCCTTCTGCGGAGCCCCTACATGCCGTGACATCTCTTTCATCATTGTGGCGCTAACTCTGACAAAAACTGTTCCTGGAGTTAATCAGACATGAGATCAAAATTTAAAATAAAGAGTTTGAGATAGTATATGTGTTGAAAGTTGTTCCAATTTTTGTAAGCTTCGCTAGTCTCCAAATTTGTGAACTGTCGCACATGATGTCACTCTTAAAATGTGAATCAAGTAGTTTCTGAATTGTAGCAGAAAGTCAAAGGTTAACTTTAAAGGAAAAGCTGTGTTGCTCGACTTTTGGCTCTCAACTGCCTTTGATTATAAGTAGCCTCCTATGAACTTTAATTTGCCATGACATCAGCCGCTTGCGCCTGTATTCAAACCTATGATTTTTATATAGAGTCTATGAATCAAATGAGGGCTGGGCGACATTACGATGCTTTAATGAAACAGCTGGATTCCCCTGGTGTGCACAGTTAAGTGAGGCGGCTTGAGGAGCACCGTTGCTGAGGTGATCCGGGAGAAGGGTCCGACACGTGTCCAGAGTCGGGGGTGTGAAGAGAATGTGCGACAGGGCGGATATGGAAAAAGCCAAACCTTGACTTCGCACGCCAGCCGGAGCGACGTTAGAACCAATCCTTATCCTGGGGTTCAGAGCTCATAACCTGTATTTATTGTCTTATAGACCTTATGGGGGAACTCCAATCATGCACTGAGGACTTCTCTCTCTCTGTCCCACATTTACATCAATAACTTTGATTCTTCACTGGAAACACAACTATACCTGGTTTTCTCTCTCTTCTCTGCCCTCTTTTCCACCCGCCTTTAGTTTTTATGCTGATACATTTCAAATATTTAGCTCAGTTTCTTCACATTTAAGACAGAAATCCATGTCATATATAAGTTGAGTGTTGAATGTTGTATCTATATTTAAACGTTCAATGTTAAAACTAAATATTAACTATAAATGTTAAATATAAATGTAAATGATACATCTAAATGTAAATTAGTTTAACATTTTTGGTTCTGCTTGAAGTTTCTTCCAGTTAATGAGGGAGGTTTTTCTTTAAAGGTCTAAACCTGAGCTTGTAAAGTGCCTTGAGATGACGTCTGCTAGGATTTTGAACTGAATGGAAATTTTACCATAGTAAATAAATTGGGTTGTTTAATTCATTGTGTTTTCATCAGCAATCAAAATAAATGTTTTTATTTCCAGGTAACTCTGTGTCATTCACTGCAATGCAATGAGAATACAAAACCAAAGCTATGATTTGTTTTTCCTGCTATAAATTGACAATGTTATGAGGGACGTAGTCTCGTATCCTTTGATTACATAGCGTCCGAATTCAGTAACAAAGTTCCAAACATGTTGCATTTGCTATTTAAAACTTTCATATGAACTATGTTCATTCAAATACACAATGCTGTCAAATTAAATGTGTATATTTCACATTGTATCCAGTCCCTGTAGTGAATAAATATGGACTACATCTTTGTAGCCTAGCAACTGGTATAGGGGGATACACATCTTTTCAGCCTGAATAATGATTGTGTATAACTGTTATAAGGGATACACACTGTTCGCACCTTTCCTCCATCATTACAGCTAAAGTACACACTGCTGCACTGGGCTCATTTTATAACTAAGGCAAGCTTCTTGTTCCTTTACCCGGCTTCGATCTTACAGCGCACAGATGACGCCACCACGTAAAGTTATCTATGAAAATCCACTCATGGTTTCATGGAGCACATTTGGTAAAGGTAAAAACTTTATTGGTCACGGTACCACACTGCCAACATGAATAGTTACATTTGGGATGAGGTACAGTTTAAAGGACAAACTTACTTTGACTGGTTTCATCTATGAAAACAAGTCAACAAGCATTTTGTTGAACACAAAGACCTGCATTGGAAACTTTGCTCATGATATATTTCTCCTGAAAAACAGCTGAATTAGAACTGAGTCAATCCTCTGGACACATTCTGTATAAGGAGACATTGTTCAGCTCAGGTTTAGCTTATGACCTGGTTCCATATTATTAAAACGCGAATGGGATACTGTCAATAAACCAATGATTTAGAACAAAACAAAATATAGTTGTGATCAATTGTAATTTCAGAGACATTTTGGAGTCTGAGTGCAGAACAAAACATTAAAACCTTTAAACTGCTAATGCTGGAAATGAGCAGGTATGCAGGTGGAAAGCAAACACAGGACTTTCAAACTTTTTCTCATGAAATAATTCCTTGAACAAAATGAATAAAATCTAAACAGAAACAACTGGAGACAAGCTGTACTGCTGCTAAGATCTTTATCCACAAAAAGTGATCTGCATCTATTTTGATAATTGATTCATTGTTTTTGAGATATTTAAATGTTTGGTTTCTTTAGTTCTCTGTAATACACAATGTTCTGACATATGAGAAATATGTGGTTTCTCATGCGTCAAAGAAATGACACTTAACGTCTCCAGTCTCTGACCCGTCCTTCTCCTCACAGCATAAAACAGAAATACAGCTGAACAACCTGAATATAAGTAACTAAACTGTAAAACATTTCACATCCAAATATGAGAAGTTTTAGTTACACACTAAATAAGAAGTGAAAGATGAACAAGGCTTTCATAACCTCACTGAACTTATCTTATAACAACCCCTAACAGCTTACTGAAGAAATGTTATGAACATTTTACTCAAACTGAATCAGCGTCTTGAAAATGCAGCGCCAAGAAAATATGTGCAAGCTTGTTGTACATTAGATATGTTTGTGTTTTATGTAAATATCTGCTGCTGCTTTTGTGTTGCATAAACTCCAGGGTTTACAAGCATTGATCCCATCAATATCAGGCTTCATACAAAAATATGTCAGTGATATGTCTGTGATAGGTGAATAAAGGCTTATTGAACGGATTGCTTCAGTGTGTGAATGGAGAAGATTTTTTTTATTTTTTTTGTGGCTGCATGATGTGACCGAATTACAGTTTACTCTGCAGCCAATTTCATACAATGTAGAGACACTTTCAGCTCGGAAAAAGCATTTTCCAGCATTTCAGATTTTCGCTTGATGACATGTTTGTTTAAAAGTGCTTTTCCATTTTGTAAAAGGGAACCATAGAAACTCAATGACTGATAAAATGGGGAAAAAAGGAGGACATGGAAAAGACAATGACGGTGTCATAGAAACACTATGGACAGAAAAAACGTGTACAAAAAAAAAAAAGTCTCAAAAAGCCAGTCATCCCTGACACGTAGAAAGACAAGTCGAGTCATTCCTGAAATATATGATTTCTAACCCAAACTTGAGTCCATGGTTTCTGGCCTGAAAGGTAGCTTCTGCTCAGGTTCTAAATATGGCAACCAGAGTATTTTGGGCAGAATTTGTAGTATTGCAAAAAACTACAACTGTCTTTTCTCTTTCCGAGCACTCCTCCCCCACCTTGAGTCCTTGTGTTAGCATCCAGGTTCAGGGATCCTTCTGTAGAAGAGCAGGTAAGGCGTTGATGAGGAGCTGGTCTCTGGAGAGCAGGCGCGGAGGAACTCCTCCTCCTCAAACAAACGCACCTCAGAGTCATCAAACAGCATCCACTTGCCTTCGTACTCCTGGAGGGAGTTCAGCGCCCCCGCCCCACCACAAGGGGGCAGCACTGCCTCCTCTCCTTCCTCAGGCTCCTTTTTATGACTGTTGATCGTCTTCCTGCGTTTCGATCCCTCGGTTGCTGAACTGCTGGCGGCTTTATCCGTGTGTTTGCTGCTGCTGCTCCCGAGCTCGCAGCTGGTCAAACTCCTCTGGCCGCCCAGCAGTCCCACCACACCCTCGGACTTTTTGCCCCCCGCCTTGCTGCTCGCCAAACTCGCACCTCTCTGTCCCCTCGTCCTCAGGCTGAAGGACACTTCCCCATCATTGTAGTCCAGCGCCTCCTCCTTCACCTGCACTTCCTCTTTGCTGTCCTTTTCCTCCTCTTCCCCCTTTTCCGTTTCCTCTCCGCCCTGCGGCCAGAGCTCCACGTCTTTCAGGTCAGACATGCGGACGTAGGCGGTGTAGTGGCCACTGCTGATGGTGACACCGCTGTGCATGACCACAGCAAACAGCTGGTAGTGTTGCCCTTTGGTGGAGGGACGTGTGCACCACTCGTCCAGAGACAAGGTAAAAGGAGTCTGCAAGGGAGTGTTCACCTTAGAGAGGCCAGCGTATGGGTCCAGGCTGAGAGGGACAGACACAAGGAGATGAGTTACTATCATAAATACCACATACTGAATTTGAATTCTCTTCAACATAGCCCTTATCATAGTTTTGGGGCAAAATACTAAAAAAGAATTAATAAACATAATAAAACGTAATGAAATTTGAACAGTAAAGCAAAAATCTGCGCTGGCAGTGAACTCACTCTAGGCTGTTGGCAGAGAAGCGTTTCAGATGAATGGTGACGACTTCAGGAGTCTTGTCAAACAGAAGACTTCTCTCGGCCTCTGTGTAGTGAAGACAAGTCTCACAGAAGTATTTGTCCTCTCCCACGATGCGCTCCACTGAAGCAAACTGGCCAATGGCCCATTTCAGTGTCCTCAGCTCTGGTTTGGGGTCCGGAGAGACTGGAGGGAGTAAAATCGGTTATTAGAGAAATTTAAGTTTTGTAAACATTGTCAATTCTGTCAGCTCTTCAGAAACCCCTGAGGTTTGAGGGGGTTGTTTCTATTTAGCCCCTTTAGGTCTTCATGGGTTAATGCTGCTTAATGAATGATGGCTGCTTTTTTTTAAAAACCCATTGCAAAGAGTTACTGTGGAAACGGAAGCTGTACCACTCCTCACCATCTGGGAGATCGTCCGGGCTGCCGGGTTGCTCATCGAGCACGGGGACACTGATGTCCTGGAAGTCCTCTCTCCTCTCCGTGAAGTTCTCGCACTCCAGACAACGAGTCCTCAGAACCAGCTGACCCTGGAACAGGCGCTCCAACAGGTCCAGGCCGTCTAAATAAAACAGACAAGTATTTAATGTCTGCAGTCACATAGTCATGATGTGTGTCTGACCAGACTCTATTAATTTCCTCTATTGAAGGAGCATTTATGTAATCTTCTAAAAACAGAATAACCAAGTAAGATTGAATTTACTCATACCAACATTTTACCAGAACAGTAAGTGTTTTGTTTTATCAGAGCTCTGTGTTTCATACCTTGATGTTTCACTGTCTCATCCTCAGCCAGCTTTTGTGGTGATTTCTCATCACTGCTCTTCTCTTTCGGACTTTGCTCGTCGCTCTGTCCGTTCTCCGGCTCCACCTTAATCTGGTTCTTGGTGTTAATGGAGCTGATCTTCCCCACGCTGAGGAATTTGGAGAAAATACTTGGCTGTTTCCCAGAAGGCCGCAACCAGCTCAGCTTAGAGCGTTTCTTCCTCTTCCCCTCTGCCTCTTTAGACGTCTTTTCACCTTTCCCCTCACCATCACTCCCTCCATCCTCCTTCCCATCTAGCTTTTTCACCGCCTCCTCCTCCTCTGCTTCCTTCTCTCCGCCTTTTTCTTGGGCACTGTCCACCGTGTCGTCACTGGAGGACTTCCTTTTGGAGCGGGTGAAGGGTGGATTTCTCCCACTGTTGTCTTCCTCCACATCAGACTTCTTAGACTTGACAGATTTTGGCTTCTTCTTGGCATTTCCCACCTCGGTGTCACTCTTTCTCTTGCCAGTGACTTGTCCGTCCTCGTCTGTGGAGGTTTGGCCTTCTGAGGGATCCGCTACAGCAGCGTCTGAGTCGCTGGAACCCAAGTGATCACCACTCTCCAGTT
Source organism: Limanda limanda (assembly GCF_963576545.1). Taxonomy (NCBI): domain Eukaryota; kingdom Metazoa; phylum Chordata; class Actinopteri; order Pleuronectiformes; family Pleuronectidae; genus Limanda; species Limanda limanda. The sequence goes on along the minus strand of NC_083644.1, from coordinate 7,368,952 downwards.
TGACTTCTGTCGCGTCCTCCTTCTCCTCCTCCTTTTCTACCTCCTGCTCCTTCCTGAGGGTGTCACAGGTCTCTTGGATGTATCCCAGAATGCACTGCAGCACCTCCTGGGCATCATGCTGAAGATAGCCTTCATACATGGGGTTCAGTTGCCTGTTGACAAAATAGATAATCTCACATATATGTATTTTTATAAACAATTTAATATTTAAATACCTTTGTTTGGCAAATCATTTTTAAATTATATAATCAATCGGATGAAAACTTCAGAGTATCTATTTCATAGGTTAGATTGAGAGAGCAGGTCAGATTTTATTTATAAAATCTATGAAAGTAAAACATTATAAAAGTTGAATGTTTTAATGTAACTCAAAACTCATGAAGGTCGGTAGACACAAAGCACTTCTCTATTTCATGTCATACTTTGAACTGTCACTTGTGTACGATTGATGATAATAATGATTTTGTTACCTGAGTGTGTTCAGGATTTTCCGCGGGGGGGTGGAGAGCTCTCCGTCACTGAAGCTGTCCGGGTTGAGGAGGAAGCTGGACTGCAGCTGCTCCACTGACGTGATCAGACTGTTGAAGCTTTGCAACAGCTCGAAGTGAGCTGGCAAGGACTCGGCTACATCTTCTGGCTGCTGGGAACACGGAGATAAAACAGTTGAATTAAATAAAAGATCTTTGAACTATAGGATCAAATACATTACACCAGGATAGCATGGGTTTAATAACACTTCACTATACAAAAGCCTTAAAGTTACACGAGCAAAGCTAACAACTCTTAATAAGTTTGGGGTCTGGTGGAGCGACTTCTTGTTAATATAAATTTTGCTAAATAAAACTGTTGTTTGTGTTTCATCGACCTCTTCACTTGTATCCGTTTCTTCCTTTGGTTTGTCTTTTCTTTTAGACAGTTCGTAGAGTTTCTTTATGCCTCCTCTGAGTCCTGGACAGTAGTACAGAACCTGCAAGTGCAACCAGACACATGTTAAGTTATTAGTTTCCTTACATCAAATCCATCTCTATAGATAACTCGAAAAAGCTTGTGTTATCAATAAGATAACAAGTGTCCAAAATGAAATTAAAGCAGGAATAACAGTCAAATACATTTTTCTTACTAAAAAAATCTTAATTCTCTAAACATAAATGTAATATTGCAATGTGCACATGTATGTAGCTTCAGCTATCAAAGACAATGGTTAATTCTGTCTCTGGAAGTGACCAACCTGTAAGATACTGTTCAAATAGCAGGTGTTTCCCAGGTTGTTGAAGCCCACAAATGGAACCAAGTTCTCCCTCTTTTCACCTGACGGGAGGAGACCAGGTGACTCTGGACACACAGGAGGATCAGGAACCACCTGATCACCGCTGTTCAACAGTGGAGAAGAAACACAACTTGTTAAAATAGTCGCTAACCATATCTGAAAAGGCCATGTTATCCCCACACATAATTTGTCGTCAATGCAGAACTTTGTATTCCCCATGGGCCCACCTGTCCTCAGGCTCTGTTGGTTCAGACGATTTGGGTTCATATGCTGGAGGCTCCGAGAAATCCAGCACCCGTTTGGCTTCCTTCTTCTGGAAGAACCTCAGAGACAGTTTGCTCTTCTTGATGGGGCTCCCCAGCGCCGCCACCACATCCTCCCCCTGCAGACCTGGCATCGTTCTTCGGGGCCGCTTGGACGGGCGATTAATTCTCCGCTGAGATAAGACAGTGCGTCTCTGTGGTGAGAAGAAGGAAACACATACAGTGGAATTTAAGAGGGAGCCTTCAGAGTTGTTTTCCTGCCGGTTTGAGGCACAAAATGTGAAGCAGCTGATACACACGTTGCAATAACTATACGTACAAATGTTTAATAACTATTCACAGACACACACTCCATACAGTTACATATGAATGTCACACTGCACCTTTGAATGTAAATAGGTTGAATTTTGTAAAAACGAAAAGGAGATAGACGATTGATTATTAGGGCCCGAGCACGGACAGTTCCAAGGCCCTTTTGCTTTTTGTTTGAATATTCAGGAAAATAAATTATATTTTTGACGGCTTGAACAAACTTTGTTTAGTTTTTACATATAATGTTCCCAATGTGGTATGCAATGGATGGCCTGGACCATAAGAGACGCATGTAATGTAACGCAACACAAAAGTCAGGACCGTGTTAAAGTGAGTGGAATGATCCAGAGTCATGATCCGACATCATCAATAAATAACTTAATACATGTGATTATCAGTTTGTGTGACCAGTAACAGACAAGCACACACACACTCCTGCAGTGTGTACCGAATTTTGTGAAGATCGGTTAAACCAGACTGAAAATTCTGCTAAGTTTGGTAAGTTTTTGTGAACGTTTAAGCCGTCACCTTTGCTTTGACCTCATTGTTTCTCTTCTGACGGTTTCTCCGGTCTTTCTGTAAACTCAGCAGAGTCTTCTTTGTTTTGCAGGACTGGATATTGAGTTCAGCAGGTAAACTCTTCTCCTGTCCCAGCAATTCAAAGTGCTCCAGAATTTGATTTTGCATATTCTCATTATCCTGTTTCCGGCTCAGTGAGTTTAGCTGTTCAGGTGATTACTATGAAGATGTTAAGCTGAAAGAATAACACTTGTTTGTGACTTTAATATTCAACTCCACCCAGGTTTTAAATCAAAGAACACATCAAAGGATTCATTAAGCAAAGATGTCTTTGTTGTTGCGGAGGGGAAACAAGTGTTTTTAACCTTAACAGATCTATTACACTAATAGAGCTGAGAGTATGTATGTTGTGAGAGTGATAGCGCCACCTATTGCCTAAACCAGGGTTCATACACGTTTTAACCAATGGATTTCCATGACGTTTCAATAACTTTAAACCAAAATTTACATGACCAAACATTGTGAAATCTTGGTGTATACATGAAAAAGTGACAAAATGTAGTATTTAATCTAACAATGAGAATTCCAAAGCATGAATTATTTAAAACTCAGCGTAAATGAACGACAGGAAAATATGAATATAACACATTTCCGTGACTTCTCCAAAACATTTGGGATTTCATTTTTTTCAAGCACTTTTCCAGGCCTGGAAATAAACATTTTACAATTTGCCTTGTACAACTTTACAACAACTTTTAATTCGATTTACATTAAATCCTCGCCATGTGGTCGACACTAAAAGGCGTGGCCCGTAACGCGTGGTTAGTGGGCGTGGTCCAGGGCCTTGTACCGGACAACAGCCCTAGTTATTATATTTGTATTGATAAAAAAACAGCGCTCCTCTGCGGCAAGAAGAAGGAAACACATTCATTTCGAATGGGCGCCATCAGAGTGGTTTTATGCCCGTTTGTAGTTTTATTTTGAAAAAATGTGAAACAACTGACACACAAACGAAGCAATAACTATCTACACACACTATCCATTCAGTTCCATACAAATGTCACACTGACAGATGGAGGCCCTATTGAAATTGTAAGGATTATTATTATTAATGCAAATGAATTGGCTTTTTAAGGGCTTTTAAATGTTTAAATTCTTACCAAAATTTGCAGAAAGTTAGAAAGTGGTGACAATTTACGTATTCTGGAGTAATTTCCATTTCGTATTGTATTAGACTTTATTATAGTGAGCTCTTTCTACCTTGCTTTGTATATTAATGTAACTATTGCACTGCTGAGCTGACCCTGTCCCTCCCATTGAACCGTTGAGTCTGTGCCAACTTGCAAACGACGATTAAAAAACGTGAAAATGAAAGTAAAATGCTTCGCAGTTGTGTTGCTACACCCGAGCTAGCTCCGGTGTAAACACAGTGCTACACGGCTAGCCACCTGAATAACGTGAAAGCTAACACCGAGCCTCTCTTTAGGGATCATTGTTATAGCAGAAACACGACAAATACACACAGTTCGCTTTCGCAGCCCTTGTGTGTGTTCGGGTTGTGTAGCGGAAGATGCGTTGGGTTCGTGTCGCAGTTAGCAACGGTAAAGTGGGTCAAGGCGGCGGGGAGGCGGCTAGCGGTTCTATGGAGGACAACAACCAGGCTAGGACACATCTGGAGTGTCCACATCTGTCCCCGGTCTTACCTGAGCGAGTCATGCCACGGTTAGAGTTCGGTAAATGTCCCCGGGACGAGCGGGTTTAGGGTTAGGAGCCGAGGACTGAGACTTCCACCACCGGGACGAGGAGGAGGCAGAAGTTGGCGCTTTTTCCTGCCGCAGGACCCGGTTGTCCGCTCCGCCGCCGGTAAAACAGAGGCACCGTAGGAAGACACCCGGGGACAACGTCCGGTTAACAGTCACCCCTAAGACCACATGTATTTCAAACCCACACGGGTTAACTGGTAAGAGTGGCCAGATTAACGATATATAATATATAACAGGAGATGATGGCATTCCAGATCTCAGGCTTATTTTAAGACACCTATTTCCTTCGGGCCCCTCTCTGCTTACTCCCGGAAGCCATTTTTGTAGTCCCTTGGTCAAGTTAGCGTTGATAGATAGATTGGGGGACTTTCAAAGTAAAAGCGGAGCTGTCGTTGGATCAGAGGAAATCCTCCAGGTTATCTATTTCAAAATAAATAATAATACATACAATAGTAACCATAACAACCATAATAACAATAATAATAATAATAATAATAAACAACCACCCGATCATTGTGAGCCTGATGGTGGACTATTGGTTTACTACTAGTTTTACTCTTGTTAAGGGTTAAGATCTGCCGATGTCACATTTTGTTAAACCTTATTAGACAAATTATGATTTGTATATATGGGCCATACCATACCAATAAAATTTGATTGAATAGCTTTGTAGTCTGTAGTGTTTTGTTTTTAAACGGAAGTGTTGGTTTGCTATATCTTTTGCAACTTGACAATCATCCTTTTTACTGAACTGTATCTAAAAATATATGTTTTATATGTTATTATTAATAACAAGATATGCGACGCATCACTTGCATTTTGTTGTGTTTTGGGGAAAATCTGCTGTCACACAAAAACACGAATAATAAATAAATAAATAAATAAATAAAAATGAAGCACCTTTACAGGTTGTTAAGGGCAGTGCACCTCTTCCACCGACCGGGGGCGACACTGACTCGAGGAAGGGATGCTGAGTGGTCCAGCATCATCTCCACTGGAGCATCTGATCACATCACTGGCGTCCCTCCCTGGACTTCAACGGTAAGATACTGTTTCCTTACCAGAGTAAACAAACCAGTGTCTGTTTAACAGTGCGGTAGATCCTATTCATTTTAAACCAGTTGCTCTGTGTTGGTTTTGACGAGGCTGCAGAGTGTTGCTGCGTTTTTTATATTCTTACGCCACGGATTAGGATTTGCAGTCGAAAAATGAGCAACGCCAGATGTGTCGTTTCCTCCTGTGCACGCAGCCAGTGGATGCATTGGTTTATACGATGGTTGCATGTGTGCAGGACGATCCACTGCTGCAGCCCTGGCTCTGTCAGCAGCAAACACCCGGGGGGCTTGAGGTACACAGACCCTCAGCCTCCACAGACCACTCGTGTTATCCGGCTTGGTGATGCTGCAGGGAGGATGCAGCTGTGGAGGGGAGCAGCGTGGAGCTCCTGTGCCTGGAGGTGAGGATGGAGGCGCCGCATATGCCACCATCCTCAGCCTCTAGCTCCCAGCTGCTATCACCTCAATCTCCTGCTCTGTGGTGGCGTCAGCAGGGGGTTGATTCACTGCAAATTAGTGCAGCAGGACGTCACAGGCCTCGCACCTCGTTTAAATGTATTTCTAATGAAAATAGATGTGACAACCAGCAGGGGATGTGTCCAGAAGGTGTTGTGGTTCGTCACATCACATCCCAGCCAGAACCCAACCAGGAGGTGTGTTGCAGAGGGTGATAGCATCGTTTTCTCAAGTGGTCTGAAGGCAGAGTGTTGAATTCAAATCTGTGTTTGAGGATGTGCAGTGATACACAACTGGAATCAAAACAAATCCTGTTTTTTGTCACTGGACAGATCTGATCTAAAGATTCAGAAATGCACATCCCTGGAAAACACGCAGGAGACATTCTCCATTTTTTAGAGGATTTAGAACTTTGGACAAGATGGTGAATGTCCCCTTTATGTTTGAAGGTCTTCCGAGCTAGTTTGACGATAAGTTGTCAACCGTCAGTAGATTTTTGCGACCTACAGTGGACATCATCAGTTGTGTACATTAGCATCATCAAGTGTGTCGGCCTTTTATTAACAACACACCCTCTGCTAAGGCAAGTTCACCACAGGCTGATCAGATGTGGGTGTGTGTCCCTCACGTCTTGGGGCCCAGTTGGCATCTGTCCTGATCCAGGGTCATTGGCTGCAGCATTCCGTGATTCTTCCTTTATGGACGGACACAGGGCTTGAGTGTGGATTGTTCGCTCTTTGAGCAAAGCGCCTACAGCCGACCTCCACTGGGCAGACGAGTCCTGTCCAGCCTCGTTGTTATGACGCCATAAAACCACCAATTCAATGAAAAACAAGAAGAAAAAAGTCCAACTTCATTGAGCTTGGACAAACGGCCCCCAACAGTGAATGCGAACACGTTGGACATGTTGCCACCTCCTCGCAGATCCAGCAGGAATTTAACCTCTAACCTGTGGTGGTAATGAGGATCATTCTCCATGCACTGAGTAGCAGAACTTGCCTTTATCAAGGCGGGCTTTGTCCCAAGAGGCATGAAGCTCTCACGGCCACCGCAGCAGCAGAGGTGGGTGTCAGCTCAAAGCCCTGGCCCATGACATGAACCCCCCCCCACCACCACCACCCCTCCCTGCCAGTCAGCTGGCTCCCCACCCACCTTTTTCATCAGGAGGGGATATTAAAGCATGTTGAGGGACAGGCTATAGTGCGCTCCAAGAATGAGAAGCATGTCCTGCAGGCGACCTCTCAACAACAAAAGCCTCTGTACACACATGTATGCACCGTTTTTTTGTGTCTGATTTTGTTGGCCTGTAGCCATTAACCATTAAATCACACTAAGATGTTATCATAAGTGAGGGCAATGTTCGCATGACCCCTGAATGAGCATGTGCATATAACAGATCTTTCCCAGATTCTTACCTCTGTGAAGTGAGGTTAGGTTTTCCTCTGATTTGTTTGCTTGTGTGTTATTTAGCAGCATTACAGTCAAACTTGGTAGAAGGATGTAATATGGGTCCGGAAAGAACTCATAACATTTTTGTGCAGATCTGTATCAGGGGGAAACGCTTTCACTTTCCTTAACATTGCGAGATAGAGCATCTTTTGACATATTTCGTTTTTGTCGAGCAATTCTCAGAAAAAACTTGGTGTAATCTTATAGAATTTGTCAGTTTGTAAACTTTTGAAAGTGTGTTTGGTTTTTTCTAACCTCACATCGTATAAGATGTTTCTGATCCATTGTATTTGAAACGAAGGAATCATGTCTTTCCATTTCAGAGAGAAATGTTGATTTAATTAACATAAAATCAGGGAAACGTTCATGTGTTACAGTCGTCACAGGCTGTGGGCGCATTGTTTAATATAAAGGCCATGAAAAGGAAAATGGTCAATCATCTATTATATATATGCAGTTTTCCAGTCTTATGAACACTTGACCCATTCATGCACACATTCAGAACCTTTTTCATTCAGCATTTTCTTGCACATAAACTGTCAGCACAGCCGTCAGGAGTAATTTAGAGAGCTCTATGGCTGAAAGAGCCGGGGATCGAACCACCGACCTTCTGGTTAGTGTATGAACCTCCTCTCCCTCCGGAGCTCAAGCTAAAATGTTTCACATAGAAAAAAGGCAGAAGTGGAACAGTCAATCTCAATCAGTTGCAATGAGAGCTGTTTTTGCCTCTCTCTCATTTATTTTCAGTGGAAATCCATGCTTCTCACAGGCACTGCTCACTTAAGAGTAGTAGAGAGTGTGTGTGTGTGTGTCTGTGTCCGTTAAAAGAGCGTTAATGAGATTCTTTATGAGTGTATGCATGTGCGTGGATATCAGATCGGATCAGATCTTGGGCTGCACACATCTCTCTCTCTCTCTCTCTCTCTCTCTCTCTCTCTCTCTCTCTCTCTCCCCCCTCCCTCTCTCTCTCTGCATACTTTAGAGCATCTGAGCGACTCCCATTCGATGCCCGCTGAAGGAGGGGGGGGTGTATCCAGCCCCAGCCGCTCTGACGTTAGGCAACAGTAGCTCCTCCGTCCCACTCAGTCTGCTCTCTCCGCTCTGCCTCTGCTCTCCTGTTCCAGCCAGTCTGTCCGCCCTCCAGCGTAGTACTCTCGTTTCAGTCACCGCTATTCATCATCAGATAGGATACATTCACGCAAAACCCACGCAGGTAGACGAGAGCACCGGCGTAGTGAGTTTCCCTCAGCTGATACACCGAGATATATAAAAGCACGTTACCTTGGAACGGACATAGAAAGTGTTGCTGGAGTTTCTTCCCCATACTACGTTTTGAATCCCAGAGGATACCACACACAGCTGCACAGGTAAGGACAACACTGATTCTCCCTGCACCTATTATACATCTTCCTTTATATTCTACTCTTTCTTTCTCAGCTTTTTATTCTATTCATCACCCCTATGCCTCCTTTGTAATCCTCTCCTCCTCTTCTGTCAGATTTTGTTATCCTTTACACATCCTCCTTTGCTTCTATCTGCTGCCCCATGTGTAATTCATGTCTCTCCCATCTTGGCACACATAGTTAAGTAAAGAAGGTTTTTCTGCATTTTCACAAACCGAATCTACATCTTCGAGTTGTTATACATTCCAGACGCTAAGAGACGAGAGATGCTGCGTTTATCATCTGCATCGCTCTGTGTGTCCATGTTTATCTGCGCCGAGCTCCGGGATCCTCAGCATCTGTGTGTTGATCAGATACTGCAAACCAGGCATGCGTGTACATATCTGTGCATGTATGTACAATCATGCTGACAGAGAATCACGCCCCCCCCCTCTCCTCTCTCTCTCTCCCTCTCTCTGTAATGTCTCTCCATACCGGTTGATCCCTTCTCCGGAGCGGTTCATTAGCAGCGCCAGGTTTCAGTTAAATTCCCTGCCGGCCTGACTAATGTTTTTCAGCTGGAGCCTGATGTGCACATATGCACGCAGTTACCATTCACACATACTGTAGGAAACATGCTAACCATCTGGCAAGAGGAGCAGGAGCCAGGGATGTTTGTTGCTGTTTGGAGTGATCCTCTCTGCATCCATTTACTGAGCATCCCTGCTCTGCCTCTCCACCTCCCTCTCTCTCTCTCTCTCTCTCTCTCCCTCTCTTATGCAGAACCTGCCTGTCTCTCTCTCTGCTCGCTCAGCGTCTGCATGTATTCTCAGTCGGTCTTGGTCACTGCTCTGCATGCCACAGAGCATCGGCCATGGTTGGCTGGCTGACCGCAGCTACACAGCATTAACAAGGCAAAGCGTTCCTGTTACATTCGGCATGTTTACAGGGTGCCACATTGTGTGTGCGTGTGTGTTTGTGTGAATGTGTTTTTATTTGTGTTAGGACCCCTTCCAGCATAACCACTGAGCTTTTCAAGACCAAAAGGCCTCATGGGGACCAAAGCCTGGTCCTGATGAGGCTGAACTTAAGGTCCTTGTTAAGTTTAGGGGTGAGGAGTGAATTGTGGGTAATTTAAAGGTTCAGTGTGTAAGATTTAGATGAATTGGCAGAAAATTAATATAGAATAATCCTAGTGATGTTTTCACTAGTGTGTTTTATCTTAATTGCACAAATTGTTGTTTTTCTTAACCCTAGAATGGGCCCTTTATTTTGAAATACCATAGGTCCTCTCTATGGAGGCAGCCATGTTTTTTTTACAGTAGCTCAGACTGGACAAACTAAACATTTGGAGTTTTTATGACAACTGAAGCCACCACAGGTTCTCTTTCATGTTTAGAAGGGGAGGGTGAGCTGAGGGGTTATTCAGCTGCAACATGCAACTTCACCACTAGATGTCACTTAATCCTACACACTGAACCTTTAAGTGTAGGGTTAGGTGTGAATTGGTCATGGTTAATGTTACAGATAAGGCTTTGGTTAGGCTGTCCACAATGAATGGAAGTCAAAGCACTGTCTGAACAAGGATGGCTGTGCAAACCTGTAAGTGTGTGTGTGTTGGATTCACTGGCTTAAAGATTTATCCATCTATGCTCAGGTTAAAGGGCACATTGTTATTTACAGCATACACACACACACACACACACACACACACACACACACACACACACACACACACACACACACACACACACACACACACACACACATGCACACAGTCCTCCGAGACATGGCTGACCCGCATTAGAGTGTGCCGTCCCATGCTGTGTGCGTATGTTGATATTTTTATGTCAGTGTGATTCCCTCGGAGGTGCAGAGAGGTGAGTCACACCGGCTCACGCGCTGGTGGCTGTTAGAGGCATTCGCTGTGACAATATCCATGTAGTGTGATTTTCAAATTGACGCTGTCTGATTGAATCATCTCCCTGGGAAATGTCAACTTTTCAGGAAACAAATTAAAGCAAAACTGTTTGTTTTTGTAGCTTGATACCCATGAATTTTTAAGTTTATCTAATACGATCTTATAAGGTTTTGTAATCCCAAGTCAAATAGAAATTGCTGAGCACTCAGAGGAGCCTGTAATCATTTAAGTCAAGTTCAAATATTCATGATCAGCAAAAGCAAGAGTTGCAAGCTTTGCGATGCTTTGGCAGCTTTAAAATGATTTGTTTGGAACTTAGTCACAGACTCTGGTGTGTTTCCAATAGCAGTGGTTGCTGTGTATATGGGGTTTATGTTTCTGTGACCTGCAGCTGTGATGTTGCTGAACCAAAGCAGCAAACGTCAAGATGTATGACGTTTTCTCCAGCACCACTACGAGGTTGACATTTGCTCGTTTGATTAAAATAGCTCAACAGCAGTTGAGTCAATTGGTACAACAATTTGTTTGTAATTATTAATTTGTCCACCTGTTTGGTGCACGGCCAAATACCTGAAAATGAAGTTCCCAGTGTTTAGTGTATAGTCTGTATATAAAAATTCGTGTGGATTCCGGGTCAAGACAATGCATGAAACCTTTATTTTCTCAAATGACCAGCAGAGGGCTGGTTTTAAAAGAAGTTTTTGAGAAAATTATGTATTTCTCCCTTGAGGACAGTATGAGTTAGGGCGTGGATACTGTGTGATTGACAGCTAGTTCTAAACATGAGCGTGCTAACACGCTAACCTCGGCTCGTGAAAATGCTCAACTGAACGCTTTCCAAACATCAGTGTGCTCGAATCGATAGAGAGAGCAGCCCAAAGGAAACTGTTTAAATTACCCACAGGAGGAAAAGCAACCAGGGACCCAGCTATAGGTAGAACTGCATATGAACAGTTTAGCTGCTTAATGTGATGGAAAAGTGTATTCAAGCACAGGAACACACACACACATTCTTGTACTTCTATCTTGGAGCGGACACTCATTGACATATAATGTGTTCCCTAGCCCCTTACCCTAACCTTAACCGTCAAAACTGAATGTATCACCCTCACCTAATTCTACCTCTAAGCCTGAAACCAAGTCTTAACCCTCAAACAGCACATCGAAAAAGTGAGGGCCGGTCAAAATGTCCTCACACTGTAGGGTCTACGCTTAAAATGGACCTCACATAGGTATGAGTACAAGTACTAACACACAGCTCTTGTACATAACAATTTCTCATGTTCATTATTCTAACGATGGCTGTCAGTAAAGAAATTACTCAGCACAAACCTCATGGCACATGACACAATTCCTTCACACACTAGTAGATGTGTGTGTGTGTGAGTGTGTGTGGCGTGTCTATAGCAGTGTGCTGCAGGTTGCTTTCCCACTGAGTGAGAGCCGAGCTGGGTTGTAATGTGCATGGTGTGTGTTCATGGTGTGTGTGTGTGTGTGGGTGTGTGTGAAGTTGACTGGTGCCAGTCTGCGCTCTGTCTCGACTGGCCGAGCGCCCGGTACTCCCATGTGGTTCATATTCTCCAGACTCTGACATCCACTGACTCCTCCTGAGGCTTCACTGAACCTGCAAATGCCTTTAATGGCCCACACAGCATCTGTGGGTGTGTGTGTGTGTAAGTGTGTGTGGTTGTGTGTGCACTCAGTTGATCACTCATACGGATAAATGTGTTATTTTTCTTCATCAAATCAACTTATCCACCGTAAAGCTAAAACAATAGAAAAAGAGAGTGTGAAGTGTGTGTATGTGCTTTGTTTCTTTATGCCTGAAAATGAGTGAAACAGGCTAGGTTGTGTGTTTCATTGCTTTAACCCCACTCATACACATCTCTCTATTTCTAGTCTAACATCTAACAAGTGGCAGAGTTAAGGTTAAGGAGCTTTCAGGCTTCTTAGTGCTGTGGGAGGGAGAGAGACTCCCCAAACTCTGTTGTCTGTGTCAGTCAAAGAAGCCAAAAACCCTCACTGAGAACACACACAGCTACATGAGTGCCAACAGCCTGCACTCACACACAGTCACTCACACAGACACACACACCAGCTGAGCGAACGCCTAGGGATGGCACTACTAATCTCATTCTCTGTTGACACACCATCTCTCAGCTGTGCCATGCATTCGCAGCTCTCTCCCTCTCCTTCACCGTGTTGGTGGATGTCTTCCTGTCAGTGTGAGCAGAAGGACGAGTTCACACCGGGCCAGAGGTGTGTGTCTGTGTGTGTGTGTGCATGTGTGTGCGTGTGTGTGTGTACTCTGTGCCTGTAGCACATCTGTTCTGCAAACCACAGCTTCCCAGAGACTGAGCACCTTCAAGCAAACAGCGGGACTTTGCAGATGTTCATGTAAAGTCGGTTTGTGGTCCTCAGAACCTTTTTTGTTGAGTTGGTTCGTATCAGGGGCGTTGCAACAGGGTGGGCAACACAAGCTATTGCCCGGGGCCCCCAAGCTGAGAGGGGGCCCCCTTAGATGAGCCTGATTACGTTAGTCCACTCCACAACAATGACGATTTTGTGAGAACCCCTTCAAATTCTGTACCCAAGATGTGGCATATTTTCCTCAGGCATCCATTGTGCTAGGCGTCAATCTTGTTCATCTTTTATTATGTACCCTGATACAAATGCCACTTGCCTTCTTCCAAAAGCTTCACAATTTATGAGGCTTGGTTTAGGACTAGAACGTCTAAAAGCGTTTTTGGAAGTGTCTATGATAGTGGTTGGGTTTTACTGCTTTACCTTTTTTTATGTGTATGCACGGTATCCACTTTGGGTATAATTTTGGGAGAAAAATGTTTGTTTGAAGACTGAAATTATGTGGTTTGGTAACATGGGGGGGTCTGGTTCCATTTGATGTACGGCCCTCTCTTTTGCCCGAGGCCCCTTGAGTCCCATGAAACGCTCCTGGGTAGTATGATAAGAGAAATTCTCAAAGTTGTTATTTTACTTTATTCCAGACATGTTGTCCTTAGAAAAAATGGAAACAAATTAAAGATATAGAGACATAGCTGTGCAGATCCATCGTAAAGTTTTAACTTCATTTGCTTTTCACCAAACGAGAATTTTAAGAACACCAGTGTTCTAGCCTTGGACGATTCAGAAGTTTGTAGTGGCTGCCGTTGATGCAGCCCATTCATTTGGCCGTTATCCAGGGCAGCATTGAAGTCACTGCCAAGGTAGGCAGATTTCTTTCTTTGCCCTGAAAGCAGATTTTGTGTTTTAAGGAATGTCAGCTGGCTCGGATCTGTGCAACAGACTCTGAACCTGTTTCACCTTCACTTTGATTCTGTTGGCAGAACTCAATTGGAATCTGACACTGAAGTTTAGTGTTGTTCAAATCACGGGACACGCCACAACTCAAAGACTCCCGCCTTATCTGGTCCACTGTTATTACCTCTGTCAAGGTTAGGATTGATTTTCTTGTCATTCTAGACGGTCATTAAATCCTGTATCCGACCCCTGATCTAGATCGTGTCATGTCCTATCCCTCCACAAAGTAGTTTTTGTATAATCATGCTGACAAACACATAAACAAAGATATTAACATTCCCTCCTTGTCAGAAGTAACAAAGAATAAGCATTTAAAACATATTTCTGCCTAATTTGTAAATAAGGTGACCCAAAAATTTGCTGTGATCATGTTACATCGCACTGAATCAAAACCACATTTGTGACTGAAGTCCATGAACTGAAAATATAACACAGGTACGATGTCCGATGTAGCGATGCAGCATCATTTATACAGCCAGGGTTTTGTCAAGTAGAAATGTGAAGCTGCAGTTCGGCCAGAAATGATGTAACACGCCCGGACATTTCTGAAGGAGCAACACTCAGGAAGAATGGCACAGGTCCATCCTTACATTATTTCCCTGCATTGTGTCGCCACCACTGCTCCTTAATGGGTTCCTGGTATTGACAGGCAGGAAAAAACAGCGTCTGTCGTGAAAGGAGCTGAGAGTGCAGAGGGGGTAACTTGGGACTTCCTTAATGGAACCTTCATCGTTAAATACTGCGCTGTAATTGGTTGGCACCGGGAGGCAGGAACTTCCAGCTGAAGTGTTGTTGAAAGTGACCACTCCCTGCACACAGGCAAAGACCTATTGTGTGTGTGTGTTTGTTGAAGAATCTTCTGCGTTCTCAACCTGAATTAACGATTATTCTTCAGAGGTTAAGTTTGAATGTTCGAGGAAAAACGACGAGGCTTCACAGCGGAGCAGTGGCAGTGAGCTGGTTCAGGTCCAATGACTCACACTGCGACACTCACATACTTTATCCACTGAAGCATAAGCAAATCCAGCTTTATTGCATCGCACAGTTTCCGATACAGCGGTCTATTAAAGCTGCGTTCTGCAGATGCTGCATCAGTGCTCACTTTACGACCATCGGCGCTCCGGCTTCTGCTGATTCCTCGTTTCTAAGACGTCAGTGTGTCTCGTAAAAGTGCAGGTTGGATCTACTGTAAATCCATGGAACCAACAATACACATGTGAGGAGGGAAACAGACAATTGTGGTATTAAATCTGCATTTGGACAGTTCTTCATATCTCATTCAACTCTATGGCAGCAGCATGTTTGGCCCTGTGTTTGAATGTATTCAGTGAATTGATTGACAGGGAAACAAGGCCTTTACACATGGCTTATAACAATAATACAGCCTAATAATAATAAACTCATATTTCTATAGTATTTATCTAAACAAGGGTAGAAAGTGTTTTACAAAATACATATAACACACACATATACCAGTTATGAATCAGACATTCAAAATGCTTTTCTTTCAAATATATTAAAAGCAAATATTTACCTTGATGATAAACCATCTTTGATTTAGGAACTATTGGTAAGTGTTTGCTGGTAGATCTGTAGATTACGGCTCAAAGCAAAGGGAGTTAGTAGCTCCATCATATAACCGGGAGCCAGAGCGTGCTCAGCTTCAACAGTTATATAAAAAGAGTCCTAAAATCAATTCTGAATGATCTGGCAGCCAATAAAAGGAGGCCAGAATTGGAGAGCTACGAGCCCTGTGCTTGGTGTTGGTTAAAAATTCAGCACTGTGCTCCTCACTGAGACCGTGAGGATTGACTGGTGCTTGTTAATAGAGCATCGCAGCAGGTGAAAGTAACACAATTTAATAAGGCTGTCGAATCAAATGTGATACAGAGGTGTCTGGCTGTTGATTTAACATTTCTTAACAGTGGACCAGCAAACTTGACTTGACAACACTTTGTACCGAGTACTTGATTTCAAGCATTCCCCGGCTTTCACAGCTCGTCATCAGCTCCACTTCTATAATCAACCTGCTGCCGCTGATTATATGTTTCTCCTCATTTGGAAGTTTATGACTCTCACTTCATAGTGTGCACTGTTCTGCACTGACTTACTTACTTTCTGCTATTCTGACACCAATTGGGCTGGGAATCTTAAAATTGATTTATATAATAATTGCATTAGCTGATCATGAACGTAATTATTATTCAAACATGTGCATGTATTATATAGTTATACAATATGTATGAATATATACATATGTTTGACCCATGTGAAAGGTCATTCAGCCCGCATGTGATTGTACTCGGGCAAGATACTGATCCCCATATTTCCCATGATGCTATGCAAGCAGTGGGTGAACAGTGCGTCATAGAAAAATTGCAGCATTTAATATTGCTGTATGAATGTGTGTGTGTGTGTGTGTGCGTGAATTGGTGAATGTGGCTTGTGTGGTAGATAAGACTAGAAAAGCGTGATATGCACACGATGGATGAGCGGAGCGAGTAACGTCCTTTAGGAGATTTATAGAGCAAATCAAATCTGTCTAGACAAACGTCAGAGGTGTGTGACAACTAACAAAGTAAAACAAGACCTACTCACGTGCACACAGACACACAATCATCTCTACAACTTCCTCAAACCATCCTTTTGTCAAAAAGAAAACTGCGGCTATGTCGAATACCTGATGCACACGTGACAAGATATATGTGTAAGTTTGTGTGTTTTTGTTAATACCTGATGTTTTGTGTTCTTCACCCTTTGAACCAGATTGCGATTGAGTCAGTTTAATAATCTCGTTCGCTTCTAAAAATTCACCGTTTATCCTCTGGTGATAAATCTAGTGTCTGACGCTGTTTCTTCAAAGGTCATGTATGATTGCGCGAGCTGCCGCCGCTGTAGCTTTTTCGTGCATCCATTCCCCTCGTGTGTGCAGGTGCGTGGGCTGTGTTTTGTTTTTTGTGTTTCGCTGTTTTCTCAACTGGTTTGTTGCCGAAGGCGTCAGCGATGAATTGCAGGAGTCAACATGTATTCAAATTGTGTTTAGAGTATTGTTTTGCCCTGGTGTCGTGCACCTGCGACAACTGAGTGATGGCTTTTATCACCATCTTGCTCTCAATTCCCCCCCCCCCCCCCCCCACAGCCTCCCCCTGCATGTCTGATGAGTCATTTTGATCTAATAAAAGTTTTGTATCCCATGCCAGTCAAAGAGAAGATTCACTCTCTATCCTCCACACACACACACACACACACAAACACACACACATACGCACACACACAGACACACACCTGTGTTTGTTTCTAAGGTAGTCATTACGTTACACATCTGAGAGGGAAGATGTAAAATAGAGAAGAAGAAAGGCCGAGCTGAAACAAAGATGAAAAGAGAGAAAAAAGTAATGAGATGACTGAGAGCACGGAGACGGGAGACATTTTTTCTTCAATAGAGGGCATCCGTGTGTGTGTGTGTGTGCGTGTGTGTGTGTGTGTGTGTGAGAGTGCATGTGTGTGTAAAGGTTGTTTGATGTGCTTCCCATCTTTCAAACTGACTGCGCTGAGATAGCTTGCTCTAATGGTTTGCATGAAGCACAGGAATGTAGATCAACAGATGAATGCTTCGCTGCTGAATACAACTGTCTGCTTGAGACTACTCTGCACATGAATGTAGTGACGTCTGACACACACACACACACACACACTCACACACACACACACACACAGACACACACACACACACACACACACACACACACAGTTGCTCATGAGCTTCAAGCTTCGTCTCAGTCTGAATCTTTCTCGTGTTTGGCCTCAGTGGAGCTGCTGTCTCTCTGGGATTTCATAAATCTGTCTGTTCCTCCACCTTAGAGATGGGGTGTGTGTGTGTGTGTGTGTGTGTGTATGTGTGTGTGTGTGTGTGTGTGCTCATCAGGTTCTCACAACTTCTCGCTTAAACACTCATTTCACATCAGGGACCAGACTGACACTGGTTAGCACAGCAGCTCTTTTGTCCTCGGCATGAACTTCCATTCCCTGCACTAGCTCAGTTGTGAGTTGTCGTCACAGTCGATGTTGTCTTTGTGTGTATTGTTGGATGTGAACACGGGCTGCAACTCAATTTTCTCCAAGTTTGACAATGAAGAGAGAACCTTAAACTTTCACACGTGTGTATTTCACTTAGTAGTTTGTTAGAGGTGTGGCCCCTGAGAAAAACTGATTACGTTAGTCCACAAACATTTTGTGAGAACCTCCTTTAAGTTCTATGATTAACTGCAACAGCACCGTGGTTGGAAACGTCCACACGAGGCCTCATGCCAAAAGCTTTCTGCCAAAAGCTTTATTAGTTTTAGAGGTTTGGTGGTGATGGTGATGGGGGTTTACACTTAAACTCTACTACTTAACTATTATCTATGTGAATGTACAGTGTGAACGTTTTGGGATCATGTTGGTTAGATCAAGTCCCTTTTTGCCTGGGGCCCCCAACGTCCCTCAAACGCTGCTGACCATGTGTTGTGATCAATACCCTTCCAATGATTTCATTAGCCTGATGAGTGAATGTGAGCTAAACCAATTTTGGATTCATTCTGTTTGACAGATACACTCTGTAATGTTAAAATACGCTAAAAACTGATAAAATACAGGGTGATTTCATATTACCGTATTACAGGTGCATTCCCAGGTCCACTTTGCATCATTTGAAGGACAGTGACACTAACGTAGGACTAGAGAGTTGAGAAAGAGAGTGAGAGGCATGAGAGGAGGGAGGAAGAGACGGCGCAGGTGTCAATGTGACACAGCCATGTTTGATTGCAGCACTTGAACCGGCGCACCCCCCATGAATGGCTGCAATCAGCAGGATTGTGTCATTAGTGAGTCCTCTTCTTCTGTCAATCAGGCCCAGTGTGTGAAGCCAGCATTTCCCCTTTTGAAAAGCAGTTGTGTGTCTATGTCAGAAAATAAAATGATATGTACACTTTCCATGTGCACTATTTACTGGTCATGCCTCACATTGACATTTGCAGAATGTTAATATTCTGTTCATGATTCTTACAATGTACTTATGAATAATAATAATAATACAAATTTTAAAAAAGGTGACCAGAAACCGTGACAAAGACTTTTCCCTACTTGCACATGGCCGTTCTGATTTCTCCTGTCATCTTCTGGGCCCTGCAGCTCCAGAAGTCGCTGACACGGTGCCATTATCTGGCTGTTCTCCCCGGTAACTAAAATCCACAGACAGCTCTCCATGTCAGCCAATCAGATAACAGATTTGGAGTCAGCATTGCATGCTTTTAATCCTGCTGGAAAGCATTTTGCTCGACAGATAGGATCCTGCGGAGTGTTGACTTTAGGCGGCATCTGAGGAATGGACACAATGAGGAAGACGACACGGGTGGTGGGGGAGATCTTGTGCTTGTTTTTTTTAGAGATGGAGAAATAGATAAATGAAAGGGAAGGAAAGAGCAGGGTAGGGAGGGAGGGGGTTGTATAAAAAAGCAGGGGATAAATAAAAATGAGGGAGTGAATAGGACTGAAGGAGGGAGGGATGATGGGAGGAGGGAGACAGGAGGCCTGGGAGAGAGACATTAGAGCGATGATCGAGCAGGTACAGCATTCCAGAGGCCGTGCTTTCCTCCCTATCTATCTTTCAGCCTGTACGTCTCTCAGATATTTCTATCCGTCAGCAGCGGGTCCCTGAAACACACAAGCATCTCTCTTTGCATCGAGCAAATCAGATGCAGAGAGATGGAGGAAGGGGGGAGAAGCGAGAGACTGAGACGGGGAAAAAGGGGGAAAGAGAGGAAACGAGATGTGTTTAGAGGCAGCGGTGGTGGGTGAGAGGGGGGCTAGGGAGAATTCACGTCTCTTTATATCTATATTTGGCATCTCAAATGCGGGTTGGGGTACGGACCCTGTGGAATATACTCCACTGCACCACAGCCATATTTTCTTAACCCCATTTAGAGTCTTACTGAAACTCTCATCCAAACTCAACCCTCGGAGTAAATTAGTTTAGTCTCTGCTGGTGTGCATGGAGAAGACTTTCCTGTTCCTGTCTGTGTGGTCAGCTGTCACTGGGAATTCTCATACTCATAATGTGTAATGCATGTTTTAGACCCTGGCGGTAACAGGGTGCAGCCACACTGAACAACTTGCAGTTTTTCACGGTGCACGCAGGCGCCTGCAACAGAGGCCCGGCGGAGAGGAGCAGTCGTACCACAGGCACTCCACAAACACAGGATCGATACCTGGCTCCAAAAGGGACTGTGCTGGAGCTGCAGCCTCAGAGGGGCCGGCAGGAAGTAATCAGCAGCTCAGGTGGAGTGCAACATATTTACACTGGAGAGAAAAAACTGACAGCGTTTGTGAGTGTATACGTTTCCTTGTTGTTGTCGTTGGCAATTAAAGAGATTGCAGAGTTGGTACTTTAAAGTTTTGTGCGTTGGCTAAGTTTACTGGTGTCAGGCACCGATATGAGGCAGAGGAAAGGTTGTGATTGGTTCTGTGAGGTACTGGCCGTGTAGGAACCGGTCCCTGATTGGTTCTTGATTGGGGTACCCGACCCTAAGTCATTGTGAGCATGCTAACATGAGCATTTTTGCTAAATTCCGTCTGTAGATTTATCCTTTCACAGTAAAAGTACTTAAACAATTACAATTTTTTTTATTGTGTCTGCTCTGCAGCACACTTCATCTTTCAATGTTAATTGAGTGTGTTTACATTCATAGTTGTGTGAATGGAGGTGCACTGTCCGATAATTAGCGGACTCTGGATACAAGGGGCCACCCCTGAAAACCATTAGAACTGGAAATTATCAATTGTTCCCTTTTTCAATTCAGTGACTGTGGAGCCAAAACAATACACAATGTCTTCTATTCAAACTCTACGAACCGGGCTGCACTGCATGGACAGTACTTGCAGGTAATTAACAGAAAACCTGAAAAGAAGAATCGTTAAGAATTTAAACCCGGCAGCTTGTGGCATCAGGCCTGAACCCCCCCTGCAGTTTGTCTCTGCTGTGTGGTCTTGCCGTTTCCCAGTAGATAGTGAAAGCCAACACAAACCAACACTGACCCTCTCACGCTTTGTTTTTCTGTGTCATGATGCCACTGCTGTGCATTGTCTGCAGCTGACTAAGCCGCTTCAATTCTCTCTGTGCAATGCAGCAATTTGGCCGCAGCCCAGCGGCCCAGATTTGTCCTAAACCATTTCAGTTAGGAGGGTTATGCCAACTGTGGTTTGATGGCAGGCTGAGTAACAAACCCAATTTGTCACCAGGATCCAGCAGATGGGCGGCGTTTAGTGCGTCTGTTCGCTCCGCTCGTGGCGTGTCTTTATCCGAGTGTCTTGCGGGCGCAGCACACTTATCTGGCGCATCACCGCGGGTGGCCATCTGTTTGCTTGATGTGAAAATACGGAGGCTAACTTGACAACCTGCTCATCTCTGTGTGTCTTTAATCTTCCAGTTTATTTAGGGTTAGTCTGTGTGTGTGTGTGTGTAGTGTCAGTGTATGTGCGGCGTGTGTGTGCATTCAAAACTCTCGCCCTCATCCTCCTGCAAAGCTTAAACATACACAAACACACACATGCACGAATGGGTGGATAGAGAGGTCGGCAAATTCCCCCTCCTCCTGGCTCCTGGGTTATTTTTATCCCAAATGCTCGTATGCTATGTGTTTGTCCGCACCTCTGTCCCTCAGTGGCTTCTCTCATCCTTTCACATCTCCCTCCCTCCCCCTTTCCTCCCTCACTCCCTCTCTCCATCCATCTATTCATCCCAGCTGTGTGTGTGAGGGAAGCAGGGGAAAGAAGAGATGAAAGACGGCAGAGTGGGCTTTTCATCAGAGACACACGTGTGCGCACGGCTCCTCTAATGCAGTTTGTACGTTTATGAAACAAATAGATTTTTTTCTTCTGTTTCATTGGACTGAAGCCGGTTGTAAAGCGATTGACACGTTCCACTTCCTGATTCGGAAAATTTGGGATTAATGCAGTTTGGAGATGTATAAATAGGCAGAATCTGTATAATGTAAACGATGAGCCTGTGTCTGTGTGTGTCTGTCTTTAGATTGAGTGTGTCCATGTGTGTGTGTAGGTGGTTGCATGCATATTACCGAATGAGTGTAAGAGCATAAATACATGTTTTGCACGTTTTTTGTTGGCAAATGCACAGACACCCACCCACGCACAGACACCCACCCACACACCCACCCACACACACACACACACACACGCACACACACACACACACACACACACACACACACACACACACACACACACACACACACACACACACACACTACAAACAAAGATTACACTCGCTCACAACTGACAGATATGTTCAGTAATGATATACTCTCTTGTGATTGGTCAGCCACTTCCAGCGTGAGTAGGAAATTTCGGTTTCTGCTCCCGTTTGTTAGGTGGGGTGTTCCAGACTAGCTGCTCAGTTTGCATTATGTAAACATGCAGGCATTGGAGCTCCCTTTACTGCAAACTTTGGGCTTTTTAACTTTGAAGAACCTTTACATTCACAAACACACTATATAACACACTGTTTCGACTGCTAGAAATAGTTTTTAAACTGTAATTGCATTAATTTGATGTTCCTAATCGCTACTTCAGCCACCAGCAGCCTAATGGACAATTGTAAACGCCATTTTCCCTGTTGACATTAAAATGCAGACCCACAATCAATTTGCCTCGTCAACGGGACAACCCTCTCTGCATCATCTTGAAAATTGAATGTGCCGTTGTGTTTTGGATGCGTGGCTGCTGAGCGGAGGCCCGACGCACTGACGGCCTGGTGGACTCATGACATGCAGCTTTGTGAGGTGTTTAACATGATGGTGAATGGGAAGAGGATAAGCTGACAGGCAGAAAGAGCCTTTCTTTGATGGGATTAGCACAGTGGCAGACAGGGACTAGTGCTTTAGATTGATTAAAGTGTAATCCTGGAGGATAATCATGCCTCCCGATGTGACATGTGTGGCCGGCACCCTCTCGCAGCGCCCCCCCGCTCATCACTGTCACACTGGTAAACACCAACAAGCAGCGTCTCCAGTCACATTCATGCTCCTCTCTCTTATTCTCTCTCTTCATGTCTCTATTGAGTGCTGGTTCTCAGAAAAGGTCAAAAGGAACGGGCAAGAGATGGCAGAGATGAAAAATGTCAACTGCCACTCATCGAAAATGTCCTCGGAGGATTTTAATGGACAGTGTTGATCTTGGACCTCAGGTGATGGAAAAATACAGTTGGTCTCCTTCCTGTCTTCACATGTTACTATCGAAGTGAACATGACTCCAAGTAGAAGATGAGATCTTTAAAAATAGCAACCTAGAGAGCTTCGAATTCTTATATCCAGAGGGGAAGCGTAAAACCGGAAATCGGCCTCACTGGAACATATTAGGGGTTATTCAAAAAGAAATCAGTAACTGGAACATAGCATAAATGAAATGTCTGGTGACAGGAGGAGAATTCTGTGATTCTGAAAGACACAGGTACCGAGTGCAGCGTCTTCAGCAGCAGGTTCACGTGATCCATTAACTTTGTTTAGTTAACAGATCAATCAATTAAGGTTAGAAGTTGGCAAATGAAGAGTTGCAGTCCAAGATGACAGAGACCAATATATCCTGTGCCTCAGACCAGCAGCCCTATTATATTGTATTGACTGAGCCCAACATGAGCAGTACCACAGCACAGTGGGATTTGTCAGCGTCCACAGATACTCAGAGTTGTGTCCACGCAGGTCTCCCCAGCCCGGTTCCCAGATGTGTGATTCATGGGAACAATGGTGCGTCGGGGGGGCAGCTATCAGTGCTTACGAGAGCATTATCACGACGGGAAAGAAAAAGCTGCGAGCTCTGTGGAGTCTCTGTGCGATAGCCCGGAGTCTGGGAACGAGCCCGCAGCCCCACAGAGGCGGAGGGCTATTTATTTTAGGGTTTCAAAAACACATCCACGGCCCTGGGTGCATTCCCAATGCAGTAATGTATTTGTCGTGTTCCGAGGGAGATTAAAAAGTGATTACGGTGGTTTTTTTTGTGGTGACCCTGTGCGTCAGCTATGGGGGGACGGCTAGCAGCTGATATAACATAGGAACTGGGTCTTTTACTCATTTATACTGTGGCTTGTATGGGAGAGAGGAAGCAGAAGTGAGCGAATAACAGAGAGCAAATACAGTCGGGCAATTAGGAGAGCAAGTAGACTCCTGGCAGCAACAATGAAACCCCAAGGCCATTTATATCAGTGTCTTACAATAATTACACAAACACACACTGTGATTATTGTTAGGAGTTATTCATCAAAATATCTCCTATCGTTTACTTTTCCCTTTTGTAAATCTCCTCCTGCTAAACGTTTGCATGATATCGCAGCTCCTCAAGGAGCAGCATCCTCTCCGGCAGACAAAGCTGCGGACAGGAGAGGAAATCGATCTAATATAGGGATTAATATGGAGGTGGTGTAAAAGGTAGTGAACGCTGGTATACACGATGAGATGAGGGACGTGACCGAGCTTGATTCTGATCATCAAAGAAGAAGAAACAACACTTTGAGGGTGCAGACGTCCATTTGTCTTCTCGTTGGTTGTCTTCACACTTTTGATTGTTTAGCTCTTTAGTAGGGACGGGAATCGGCAGGGACCTCCCGGTACGATACTATCACGATACTTAGGTGGCGATACGATATGTATTGCGATTCTGTGGGTATTGCGATTCGATATTATGATTTCCTGGGATTTCTTTTTGTTATTTATTTTTTTAAATACTGGACCATGGAAAAATGTTGAATCATACCTTCAAATACAACACAGTCAAATTCAATTAGAGCTTTACAAGTTTTATTTCAAATATTAAGATTACCTTAATGACTGCCGGGCAGCCAATAGAGAAAATAAATAAAAATGTGCCCTATTATTGTATAGCCCCAGTAAACTGCACACAAACTGACAGATTAAGAAATGTATGCCACTTAGGCTACTTTTAAACAATAAATAAAAGCTAAATTAAATAGAATGAATAAAAGTTTACATAAAATATAAACTTTGAAATAAACAAAAAGTAGGCTATTGTTGTTTGCATGTAGGCGATGCAAAGCTAGTGCTTGGGTATGTTTAGATTCTTGTGCAAAAACAAGAGCTGGTCAACATGCTCTGGGGTGATGTTGCTCCCCCATATATCCCCCCCCGGTATAAACCAATAAATATGTTCAATAAAAAAAAAAAAAAAAGTATCGCAATTTGTAACTTAATCGATTTTTCCCCCCATCCCTACTCTTTAGCTTAGTTTTTTTAGGGTTTTGTCTCTGTCTCATTTGCTGAGTCTTTCTGTCCACACTCCACATCTTAAGCCTTCTGCACCGCATGTCCCCGGCCATCTGCTCCCTCAACCTCTTACCAGTGGTCTAAATGTCTCTTTAGATGGAGATTAAACTTTTGGACTTTGTTGTTTGTCGCCTCACATCACTCGCAGCGCGCTTACAGCACCGCACTCTAAAGTAGCAGATGGCTTTCACCGTGGTGGAGAGAGAGGACGGGGACAGTTTGATGTGAAGGACATTATTTTTTCCCTCAAGGTGATTGTCAGATAGACGCACAGCGCAGGTTCTTTAATGTTATGCTAATCCGTTATATCCTGTGCTACATCCAGCACACTGGAAACTGCTGACTGGGTTTTGATTGATTTTGGGAGAATACTGTCAGCTCCGTGATAGACTGGCGACCCGTCAATTTGGTTGAGCCCCCGTGACCTTAAACAGCATGAGTGGTTCTAAATGATGGATTGATGGATGTGCCACATTTCCGTGCACTGGCGCTGTCACATGTTTTTGGGGCATTGCACGTTAACAGCTTCCTGTATCAATCAGACTCTCTATCCCTTTGCAATTCTCTGGGACTTTGCTGTATATTCTGTGAATGTGTCTGAACAGGACAATCTCCTGCTGTGTTCCTCATATGTGAAATGCAAAATCCAGAAAATGTCCTGACTCCAATTTCCAGAGTTCATGTTTGAAAACAGCTTATGATAGATTGGTGACCTTTCCAGGGTGCATCCAGCCTTGCACCCAATTTCAGCCACAGCCCTGCAAGCAAACCTCCAATGATAAGCTGTTTAGATGGATGGATGGTTGCTTGTCATACTTGTCAACTAATTTCAGCACTTATTCACAGCCGAGCTAATTGCTGTCTGGCTCTAGCTCTCTACTCAGCACACAAAATGTGAAAGTGGCATCAATCTTCTCATAAAACACTCAGGCTTCTTTATGTCATTCTGCTGCTCTCAACAACAACACAACGCAATCGGGAACATTTGGACAGAAAGCAAATCAGCACCTTTACTAACTACTTTAATTGTGTCAGTAGATCATCAATCAAGGTTCTTCATTAAGTAAATGCTCATCACAACCTCCTAAATTCTTCTTTATCTTCATTTAATGTAAATTAAATACCTTAGGGGTTGTTGTTTTCCTGCGTTGCACAAATGGGCTGTGGGCACTTTGAGATTTTATAGGCTAAATGATTTATCTGTTGATTTCTTGCTGTGCAGCTTGATTAAATGTTGTTTGATGAACTGAGCTGGTATTTTGGGAAATAATCGAAAGACATTTTTCATCCTCTGATATTTGTTTAAATGTTTTTTATTGGTGTCCCTCTTGATTTGACATTCAACCTCCTTTGACCTCCCTGTACCTTTCGCTTCTTCTCTTCATCCTGATGTACGAGGGTCCAGAAAACCCCCCCCGGTGCTGTGTCCAGCCCCCGGCAGCTGCAGGATGTGTCCTCATTTCTACTCACATGCAAAGCTATCATTTCAGAGCGAGCCTATCCAGCACTGGCAGGTTGAAAGCCGACCCAATGCATTTCCCCGATAAGCAGCCCAGACCAACAGGGGGAATGAGAGAGAAGGCAACACAAAGTTGTCATGGGTTTGTGTCCACAGCGGTGAGAAAGAGGCTGAGCAGCCGGAGAGAAAAGAGCTCCGGCACAAAGCAGAGACAGGTTAGAGGAATCGAGGCCAAGCGTGCTCTCGGCAGGGAGGCTAAAATAAGAGGCAGGAGGCAAACTTGGCTTTATTCCATCTACTGAAGCGAGAGATAAAGGGAGTGTGTGTGTGTGTGTGTGTGTGTGTGTGTGTGTGTGTGTGTGTGTGTGTGCGTACATGCAGTTGTGGTGCTTTGAAGAGCAGGGGAATCCCTCTGAAGTGCCCATCTCCCAGAATGCCCTGTTTTCCCTATATTCTCGTTTGTGGTTTGTCTTGCATAAACCACATTGTCATGAAATGCCAGTGTGAAAGCATATTCTCCTCTGTTGCACCCGAGGCTGTTTATAAAGATGAAGAATGTGACTGCTCCCCAAACGCAAAAGCCAAAGTGTGTTGATTGCTCTGCACATCATAGATCACTCCTCCTACATGTTAGTGGTTTGGACATGGACCAAACTAAAAAGTCAAAATACACATTAATGATGGTTCTATGTCATTGTAGGTAGTTCTTATAAAATTGATGTTGTTCAAGTGTTACTTTATTCAGTAAGTTTTGTTTTTATTACCTATTTGATGCTAGAAAAATAGGGTGAAGCTTCATGATTGATTGGTCGAGCGAATGTATCGGTGAGACCTTCATGTACCGGCTTCATCCCTCGATCTTCACTGCACACACTCTGGCTACAAATATGCAAGATGTTAGATTTGGAATCCTGGATATTTTGGCCTCTATTTGTGGATAGTGAGAGGAAGTGGAGTCACGTCATGTATCTTTATATACAGTCCATCTTCACATAGGAACTTGAATCCCATCAATACCAGAAGGGTTTCCCCTTAAATAAACAGTAAATTGCTTTAAATTGGTTGTACTGGACAGAAACTGTGTGAATATTTCACTTTCACAATGAAGAATAAAAGCTCACGTTAAGTTTCCCTCTTCACCCATTCGCCCATTTTCTCCTGCTCCCTTGGATACCTTAAATTCAAATTAAATCTCTTCCAGAGTAACTGAGTCTGTTAGAGAAAATTAAATTAATTTTTATTAGTAGAGAATACTGCAGAGCAAATGTAATATAAATCGAGAGACACATGCATGAGTAAAAACTCAATCGGAGCCAGCACAGAGGGTTGCTTCACAGCAGCCAAGTTTTCCCAGACCACGGCCTATTCTTTTCCAATTCGAGTGCCTTCTGCTGCTGCCTGCGTTTTTGAAAGCAGTGCGACTTCATCACTCTCCTCCTTGGCTGCCAGGACTCTATAATTTCAAAGTGTAAAAACAGCCCTTTCCACATGTTAAAGCATATTTCAGTTCGGGTTATCACAGCTAAGGCAGGTCACTGTCTGATAGCTTCTCTCTATCGGCATCACCAAGTGTATCAGGGATATCTTAGGTTCAATATCTTATGCATCAAAAACCATATATTTATTATTAGCTCTCCCAGGACATCACAGTGTGAAGTGTCTCATATCCCATTTACCTTGTCCTTCATTTACATCTTTCATAAGCATCTGAATTGCTTCTGCCTCGAGTCAGCCAGAGTTCACGTAATGGCCAGTAGATGCACTGGGAGCCTGGATACCCGACTCAAGCTTGGACCAAAACAAATTGATTTGATATTCTGCTTCATTTTGGGTGCGGTCACGTTGGTTGGACTATCTGCTTGATTTGTTCCTGGCTCAGGTCGGGCTCGGACTGGAAATTGCTGCCCGAGCCGCCCTCGAGGCTGCACTAGAGAAGAGAAGGATAACTTTCCATCTTCTCTCCTGATTAAATCGCTGAGTGTTTTCTCCAGGGACTGCAGGAGACACATTTGGTCTGTTCAGATGTCTCAGTCTATTATACCCCAGCCTGTTTGGCCAAATTAAATTGAGGAGAGTCAGGGAAAAACCCAACCCCAGCTTTTGAGACTTGCATTATAGAAATCAAAACGAATACCTCAATGTTTTCTACAGCAATGTTACCTGATCAAATCAAGGTTCTTTAGAGGAGGTGGTTCCAAACTTATTGTGGAATGATTTGTTTATGGTTCTACCGAGATCCCGACCTCAGTCGGACCCAACAACAACTGACACCAACGGTTTTAGTATAAGTTCTAGGTCTGACCTGGACTGGCAACAAAGTCTGTTGTCTTCCTGATAATGTGTCTTATTATTCTTTAGACCCTTCTTCATTGTGTATTATGGTCCACTGGATTTTTTTCTCTGAGTGAAAAGAAACAGAACCAAGGGGAAATCCTTGAAGTTTACCATCTAGTCCATTGATTTGGACCCAGGCCTAATTAACAGAATGGAAAATACCCATATTCTCCACTTAAGATTTTTATGTGGAGTCTAAAGTCGGCTCTGGTTCCTCTTTCAAAAGATCTCCTCAGCAATAAAAATTAATTCTCCAGACTTGTTTATTGTTTTATTCACAGCTATTATTTTTAGCTGCGCTTAAAGCTGTAAAAACAGTAATTTGGTTGCAGACAGTAGTTCCCAATAATCTCACAAAAGCAGCTCATAGCCTCTATGTGTGTCCATGTGTGTCCATGTGTGCCTTTGTCTTGCCAAGTCAAACACTACGAGTGTGTCTGTGTCACTTGAAATTGTCACTGAATCGTCCCCGTCCCTCCTGCAGTGAACCTAAATACACCCGTTCCATCTCAGCAGAGAGCAGCTCAGACCTATTTAGAGAAGCTGGTAATTTGCGAAGGTTCGTAAACAAAAAAGAGACTTTCTCTCTGGCCGCGGTTCAGACCGGCTGATATGGATTTCTGTGCAGCCGAGGCGGGGGAGGAGGGACCCGAGGCTGTTGTCTCCCTCAGACTGAGACAGAATTAAGGGATGAGGAGCACTGTGAGATTTATTAAAGGCGTCGAGCTCCAACAAGTCAGCAACAACTGCACTTTTTTCTTGATTTATCCGTGTGGGCGAGCAAGCGCCAACTTTGAGAGTCTGGGTCTGTCTATGTAATCACTGCTCCGCCCGACCTTTAACCTTTTGCCCCGTGCTCTGTACTTGAACTTCCTGTGCGCTGTGAGTGTCCTGTCTGCTGTGGTGTGTGTCCTCCAGGTGATTCCTGTGTGTGGTGTGTGCACGTGCTTATGGTTTCCAACAGTGCTAAGTTATATTTATCCTGACCAGTAAGAAAGATAATAGAAAGACATTTCAGACCTTTCTCCCTTTCAACTTTTGTTTGCTCTATCTATCCCTTTATCTTATGTCTATCTGTCCATGTGTGTTTTATTTATCTGCCTCTCATGTGAAGAGCTTTGACTCAATATTGAAGAAAAATCATAAATAACTAGAATTGCACTCAGAATTCAAACAAGCCTTACACAATATCTCACATTCAAATCCGCTGGATCAGGATGTTTATTTGGATCTTCACCAAAATGCTCAAGCTCGTAGACATCAGCTTCCATAATATGCCCCTTTTTTATTGGACAGATTCATGAGTTATTATCTGGGAAATGGTTGAATATGTCAAAAAGAAACATCGCACTTAAATAAATTGATAAAAGATTTCTGTGTTCTTTCTTGGCCCATGTCCCATCTTTCCACTCAGTTGCGTGGGAATCTGTTTGGTAGTTTTCTTGTTTTTCTGCAGACAAACAAACAGACCATGATTTGAAGCAGGTCTCCCAGAATAAATCTTGGCAGCATTATTCTGCCTGTACTTCCTTCAACTGTGAGTTTTTCCAAGGCGTCACTTTTAATTTGACAGACATGACTGATGCTGGAAATGCTGTATGTTGCTCTTTCTAAAGAACAGAGAATCCTTATGGGGATCGTAAGAGTGCTTGTGTGTGTGTCTGTTTGTGTGTGTGTGTGTTGTGTGTGTGTAGCAGTCATGTGAACTCTGTAGTGAATAATTAAGCAGGGCTTCCGTCATCAGTGCAAATTATGCATATTCTGCTTCCCATGAGAATTTACATTTATGTGTCTGTACTTGTTTGTGTATGTGTGTGTGTGTAAGTGTGTGTGTGTTTGTGTGTGTGTGTGAGAGAGAGAGAGAGAATAAGAGAAGGAAGGTGACCTTGGCAACCCTTCCTTCCCCTCTGTCTTCCTTCTTCTTGAAGGAGAGAGTAGGAGGCGGCAAGGAAAGGAGTGGGAGATGGATTTCATTTGATATCTCTCCCCTGCTCAGGGAATACTCCCTCGTTCCTCCGTCCTCTCTCAGTCTGGCTATCTCTCAGTCTGGCTATCTCTCTCTCTCTCTCTCTCTCTCTCTCTCTCTCTCTCTCTCTCTCTCTCTCTCTCTCTCTCTCTCTCTCTCTCTCTCAGTGTTTCTTTTTGGGTAACTGCAGAATAAAAGCTGCCCTTGGAATTAATGGTTTGGATCCTTGTCTCCATTTGCATGGGATTCGCACATGATCTGCTCTGGGGTCACGGATGGATTTTATAGAGCTGTCACTCGACCTTTATGAAACCTTCAATTAGAAGCCGAGATTAGTGCAGTTAATTACCTCTGCCAACAAGGAGGTTATGTATACCTCTGTGAACAGGATTGTGCAGAAACAAGATGGATTGCCGAATTATTTCCCACCTTTCTCAAAATTGCAAGACTTTTAAACTTTCTCAGGGAACCATGTATGAATCTGACATATCTGGGGTTCAGTAGCAATTTGTGGTTTTAAAATATTTTGATTTGGAGGATAGTAGTGTTGTTTTTCCAGCTTTTGTTTAGGGTAACAAATAGAACAAGAAACCTGCAACTACCACCAATGATTAGCTGAGATACTGTCATTATCGTTTTGGAAGTAGATCTGAATGAATATGAAGAATCCAGATCTGTCAGTTTCTTTACATGGAATAAATCAGGCTTTCTCAGAGGACTGATATCTATGAGTGAGTGTAATCTGGTCTAGCTCGATTCAATTTAAAGGGATGTTGGGCCTTGGCGGGAGTATTCTCTCTACTGAATGCTATTCTACTTCTGATCTGTGAACTCATGTCTGTTCCGGCCTGTTGAAAACTCCTTTCTTCTTGTTTTCAAGGAGATTTAACATCCTCCAAACTTCTCAATGCTGCTGCCCCGGTTACATTCGACCGACCCTCTACACCAGCTGTCTCATACACTGGTGTAAAGTGATGGCGCTGATCAATATTTTCCCTTCAGCTCTTGTTGCTGTGACCAGGAGATAAATTGGCTGCAAGCTGAGCCAGCCAGCCAGCATTAAATGTGATTCTGTGCGATCCAACGAGTCAGAAACAAAAAAGAAGCAAAACAATAATTAAAAGATTGAGTGAGTGGTTTAAGTGCTTTCCTGTGGAAGTGGAGGAAAGACGGCTGCCTCGTGTCGGGCAAAGGACAAAGAAGATGAGTCCGTATTTTGACTGAAAGGCAGAGTTAGAAAAACAGACATGAAGAAGGCGAAGGCGTCTCTGTTGTTTCTCCGTCTTCACTCAAGCATTTCGCCTCCGAACCAGCTGTTACAAGTTCCACCTGTGTCACAGAGTGCAACGTTTTTTAAAAACCCTGCAGACCCACTCAGCTGCTTTCATTTATTCTGGATAATTACACCTCTGCTCAGGTGGAGACCAGGGGGGGGCACGGCTGACACGACAGGTCGCCGAACTCAAACGCTTAATAAAACTAGAGTGAGCTCCGCCAAGGCCCAACAGCCCCTGTAAATCAATGAAGCTGCATCAAATTACACACACACACACACACACACACATAGATAAGTCACCTAACGTTCATTCATTCCTTTGTGTGGATCCGCCTCCATATTTAATGAGTTGGCCCATGTCCCCTCCTTCCACTAGTTTTCTAGGAAATATGTTCAGTAGTTTTCGTAGTAATCCTGCTTACAAACATATAAATAAACCAACTTCAGTAGAGCTCATACCTCTGACAAGGCTCAACAGTCCCCTTAATGGACATGTAGTCAAATGTAATGGGCCTCATGGAAATAGGTTTAGCTTTTGCATTGTCCTGCTGCCAAATACACAGATTAAAAAACAGGGGAAAGGATTTTGCATTCGACTTAAAATTCAATGTTTATTAGGGAAATCACAAATCTTTCTATTTTGAAAGATGTTGAACCAAAAATAGAAGCTGCGAAAATGGAGGCACCGTTGTTTTTATTCTGTTTTTAATAACCACATGCAGATTTAGATAAACACACAACTTCAAGTGGTATTGAGCCACATTAAAATATGAAAAACTAGGATGGTGCTCAGTAGAGAGCAAGCCAAGGTGCAGCAGTCCCAGTTGAAATTTAGATCCACTGGATCCAGAAATATCTATGAAAACTCAAAGTTAGAGAAAGTAAAATTTAAAAAATCCCTGACGGACATGGGGTGAAACCAGAACACAAATTATTGTTTTATGGTTTCATTCTTTCCACATTTTGATAACCTCATTAATCATCCGTATTCGAGTCCTATTCCTGTTCTTGTCATATGTAAATCTGCCCATTAATACTGGCCCAGCGTTTAATGGTTGTTTTTCCAGTCTCTCACTGACACCTGCCCCTCAGGCTGTTTTCAGAAGTAACACATCCGCTCCATCCATCATCGCCTTTTGTCCGAAAGCCATGTTCCCACATGACAGATGGTACTGCCGCAACAAGCAACTCAACTGAGTAAACTTGTGTTTTTACTATAAATTTCAACAGAAATAAATGTTTCTCGTCTCCTCAACGCCCCGAAAAACTGCTTATTAGAAAATAAACCACATCAGAAAACACCAGGTGCAGCTACAAGCCTCCGACCAACACTTTCTTCATCTTGCTTCAGATGCAGAAAGTGATGGATTGAGCCGCAGTCGCAACCGAGTGGAAAATCAATTCCCCCCCTGTGAAAATCTGTCCCTTACATACATTATCATATTTCATGCTACGTGACACAGAGCGGGATGTTTTATTTTCAGACTTTTCGATTTCGCTCTTGGCGAAGCAGCAACGGACTTGTGATTAGAAAAAGAGGGAGCTGGTTAACGAGCTGAGGAGAATTTAGGAGCTGGGTGGGAGAGAGTTTGTGCCCGAGCACTTCTCAGCTCGTTAGAAGAGAACGAGGAGGGAAGAGGAGAACAACCTGGCTTTGTTTACACTGACTGCACCTGATACACTGATGAGTTCTATCTGTTAACTGAGTCACACAAGGTCTGAAATCCATTTTCAAGATATTCTCACAATGAAATCTGTGGCCACACACAAGCTCCTAAATTCACTTAACCCACGAGACAATTCCCCCGTTGTATCAGTTGGCCCACGACTGTATACAGAGGATTTAGAAATAAATCCCTTAGCCAAACAAACAAGTATTAGATCAGCGCTGCTCACAAACCAAACATCACAAACAGATTTTGGTAAAAAAAAAATCAGCAAATAAATTGGCTCAAAACAGAGAAATAACAAATCAGCTGAATGTTTCTGTGGAGTCAGAACGGACACGAGCCAGAATCCACAGATAACCTTGTTTTTCTAAAGCTGCTTGGTGATGACGAATGTGAGGATAAGAATATGAGCTGCATGAAAACATTAATAATGTTTGACATTAAATGTCCGTGTGTTGTACTTGTCCTGGACAGACGTTTTCTTTTAAACGACAGCTGGTCACAGTGAGTAATGTCTGTCAGTGGGGTCAGTGGTGTTGCTGATTTTCATATCGAACGGCAAACACAGACAACTTTACACAGCCTGCTGTTTTACTCTAAAAGTTCTGTATTGACAATATTGAGCAACTCTTCCATTGGTTTAAATAGGAATGAAATTGAAATCATTAGTACGACACATGAGCAACTAAGGCATATACTAAGGTACATAGAAACGTCAAGGAGAGAAATCAACATCAACTCAAGAGCAGTATGTCAGAAACAAACTACTACTAAGAAAAACATCAAGTAAAAGCTTTAGAAAACAGTTTTAAAATTTGTGATCAATTCCAAAATATATTTAGCAGTGGCATGTTTGATTCCCAACTGCTACAGTGACGCTTTTTGAATTGCATGTATTTATATAAAACTACCGCTAACACATGATATTATAATGATATTTTACCTCTTTAGGATGTTTTCCAGCCACAACACTGACCTTTTCAGGATCAGTTGACCTCATGGGGACTAAGGCCTGGTTCTAATGAGACAAAATGTAATTTCTGAGGTTGTGGTTAAAGTTAAGATGGGAATTGTTGGTCAGTTAAGTTCAAGGCTAGGCCCGAATTGGTCATGGTTAAGGTTTTGGTTTGGCTGTTCCCAGTGAATGGAGGTCAATGCAAGTCCCTAAGAAGGATAGCTGTGCAAACCTGTGTGACTGAGTGTGTGTGTGTGTGTGTGTGTGTGTGTGTGTGTGTGTGTGTGTGTGTGTGAGTTTGTGTGTAACTCCAAAGTGTACAGATATATAAACATAGACCAAACGTTCTATGACCCGTGTTTGGTCAGCGTGCTTGAAGCCCTCCACCCTTATCTCACAGGATATCAAACGTGCTTGGCAACGCTAACGTAGCATCTTCATGGAAATAGAAGCCATTGTCTCATGCCCTTGTCTCCTCTGAGAACTGTTTGCTTTGGCAGGAGGACGCTGGGAGTGCTGGAAGATTTCCATATAAACATGTATTAATATCATCTCTCCCCGTCTGCATCCTCCTCCACGTGCTCAAGGGAGAGATAAAGCCTTTCTGGTCTTTTCTCTGGCAGGATTTTGGAGTTTTCTTACTTGTCTCCAGCGCACAGTGGTTATTGCGGAGATGGATGTCTCCTATTAGACGGTGAGAGACAGAATGAGGTGAGTTGAGTTGGGGTTTAGCTACAACTGGAGTGGTTAGGACTTATTGTTTTTGATAGATCTGTCGGTGGATGAGATTTTAGGATTCAGCCGCAGTGAGAAGCGGGGGATGGGTTGAGATGATGTCCCCATTGCACAGCTAAGTATGTCCCAGATCCTCAGCATGTGTGTGTCTTTGTGTGTGTGTGTGTGTGTATTTCGTAATTTCTGAACATACTGCATGCTCTTAAGCTGCAGTAAATGTGGGCCACATGCACTTGTTTTCGTGTACGTTGGTGTGTATATTTTTGAAAAGCTCCAGAGACAAACAAACTACACGGCTGTCAATCGGAGAATAAAGCACAACAACATTTTGCAGCAGGCTGGAGCGAGTGTTGGTCGGGAAAAAATGCTTACGGCGCGAGATCAAAAGCACTTTCAAAATGTTTCTAAGTGATTGCACTGACGTGATCAGAAAGATGGAAAAGCAGGGAGGCAGCACGCTTCTCACGGAAATGTAAAAATACAGGCTTCCACACTGACGGCTAATGAGATCTCAGCTGGCAGCGAGGACGGGAAGGAAATTAAAAGCCCTGTTGTGGAAATGAGAGCAATGTGAGCACCACAGGCTCGTCAAATAATCAACATCCCCTCATCTCCACTGTGCCTCACTGTCATCTCTCCTTCCTGTCCTTTAGTGTATGATTACATCTCCTCTCTTCACTTTCATCACTCTCACTTGCTTTCCTCCACCTCGGCTAATTGCTTATGTCCCATCGTGATTGATTTGAAAAAAAGAAAAGGCCCAGTCATAACCAAAAGTGAATTTAGGAGGTGGTGGGTGGATTCAGGGGCTTTCAGAAGGGCTGTACATTCTCTGGAGTCAGCTCCCTATCCTAAAAACTCCAGATAATGTCTGAGTGAATACAACAGATTATCCAGAGGATTCACCACAAGAGAGTGAGATAATGGAGGAAGTTTCTAGCATGTGACGAAGAAAGAAATCGAAATATCTAAAAAAGAGGCGACATCGACAAAGATATCAAGTTTGAAAGACAGCAAGATATTATAGCTTTTGGTGATTAGAACCGATGCAGGTGTTGATATGTGCCGTAAACTAAATCATGCAATTTCCAAGGCGGAAATTTGTACATTTTCAAGTTGTTGACCCGAACAATCTCCTGCTGTGTTCTTCATATGCGAAAGGCTAACTCCAGAAAATGTCCGGCGCCAATTTTCAGGACATTTTCTGGAGTCTTAAACCCTAACACGTGATCTCCGATAAGTCCCGTCTTGCTTGCTGTGCCTCCCTTCGGCTGAACGCGTCTGATTGGAGAATCTCACACTGCATCAAACTCTTGGTCAACATCTGAATGTGTGGAGATTTTACAGAGTTCATGTCTGGAAATAGCTGGAAACACCGGTCGGTCGCAGCAAGTCTCCGAGCCTCTCTCTATAAATCCTCTGTCCACTGTGAGATATGAGGCCACAGTGACCCCCCCCAGCCTGGTTAAGTTCTCCTTGGCCAGCTCATCCATCACTGTTGGGCACCAGGTCATATCTGGTCTTTAGTTTTACTGCCTTCCCGACACTTTGCTCGGAGATTGTACAGGATTTCATTTGGAAAGTTCCTGCAAAAGACGAAGACTCCTGTCTCGTATCTGTTTTAGAAATATTTCTTTTGAGGAGCAGTTGAAGGTTATTTTATTTTAATGGATTTATTTCATATTACAGTCCCACTGTGGATATCTACAGACGAGATTTGATTCATAGCTAAAGTGCAGGTCGGCTTCAGAGTCGGGTTCCACTCTCTGATTCCCTGCCACATTAGGAGAGATGTATCATGGAGCTGGTGTTTATGTATTTATAGTCTGACGCCCACTCACACAGCTTCGTGAAGAACATGTCATTCACCGACTGAAGAACAATTCAACACGCTCTGGAGGAGCCAGGGATCAGACGTTTTAATTACTAGATCTGCCTCCTGAGCTTTAAGACCCCAATCTTTCATAAATTTAAGGAGGATTAAATATCGGTGGTTGGTACAATACAGTTAATAGGCACAAATAGCTTCCTCCATTTTGAAAATCTGGTCCCTCAATCATCTGATTCTCTCTCTGAACCAGTTCTTTGACTTCTTATTTCCTATAATGACTCCATCACTCTCATTATCTGTCAGTCTCCTTCTCTCAGCCTCAGCCTCAACTTCGATCATTACCCCGTACTTTACCGCTCAACATCTCCAGTAATCTCGGTGCAACCAGCAGGCCTTGTTCCTCAAGTTTTTCCTCCGTCTTGCCGTCCTCCTGCTTGCAGCGCTCGTCTGTATTTAGTCGGCCTCCTACTGTGGCGACGCAGATAATGGAAGAGGAGGAGAGAGGTGAAGAAAAGAAGTACGGGTGGCGAGACGAGGAGGTTGGAGGAATCAAAGGATGCAGCCCTGACTCGTGTCTCTGTGGCTGTAGGCAGCTGTTGCTCCACAATTCCAATAAACAAACCCCTTCCCCTTTGGTTGCACTTCATCTTCCGGATTAGTTTGACGCTGGCTTTTAAAGATAAGGAGCCACGGAGAGTGTCAGGAAAGATAAGAGCGTGAGTGTGACGTGCAAAAAGGGGCTGGGAGCCAAACTTGAACCCTTGACTTCACACACATGACAGGAGGCACGGCCCGGCGGAGTCACCACTGATGCCTCCTTCGGTTTTCCCTTCTTCTAGTAGTTTCTCTCCTTCTTTTATAACAACTTCTCAACTCTTCTCGCCAATCTGATTAAAAAAAACATTGAGTAGGAGTAAGATTCATGAGTCTGCATTCTTTTTGTTCACATGTTGCTGAGACCAGACCTGTTTCCTACAAAGGACCCGTTTATTTACCCAAAGAAATCATTGTTATCAGAAATTATGCAAATCCCCAAGAGCCATTCCCAACATGTGGCCCGAGATTTTTAAGTGATTTCAAAGCGTTTTGTTTGAATTATAAAGATATATGTTTGTGCAATCTTGTGGTTTTTCCTTTTTAACTCATAGGGAAAACATTATAGTCGAACCAAAGACTCCCCCGGGGCAGATAGAGATGGGTCTGCTTTGTGTGTTTGGGTCTCAATGGTCCAGAGTAGGAGTATCGTGGGCTATGGGAGGGGTTTACGTTATAAACAGTAAACAGATCTTTGTCTCTGTAACCTTTAAGCCTCTTTGCTGCATAATTAAGACCCACATCGGATTTCTGAGGCTTTTTCCTGGTAATCAGAGCATTTTGTTGTCATATCCGTCACCGACAGCACGCTACTCTTACAGCGTGAACACCGACAGAATCTGTTTGACCCCTTTAGCATCAACACACCTCTGATCCACAACACATCACCCCACCCTCCCATTTTCACTTATGTAAGTAGAGATTCCTGGGAATCGCTCAGACAAGGTCGCGACCCCGTGTAGCTTCCTTTCAGACTCAACAAATTGCCTCGCTGCGAGAGCCGAGGCAGCCTCCTGGCTAACGACGCTGTTTACAGCTCGGGCAGCGCGGCACACAATGTGCTCAGAGGAACCTGGAGGCAGCTGAACGACTTGGGAACAGAACATATGTTGTTCTGAATGTGATTTTAGTTTGGTGAAATTCTTTAATGCAGCAGCTTTTGGGGTTTGTTGCCCTTTTTCCTGATTAATTGATTCCCTTTTTAATATGAACATTTTGCCCCTCATTTTCATTTAGAAGTCGGCTATAAGAAAAAGTAAATGTTGTATTACTGTACAAGTAAGTTATCTCTCTAATAAACCATTTTATGTATCAGTCATATTAAGTTAGTTACCCTATTTTTCTAAAGGGTTAGAATAATAGCTTAGTATTTATATTTTCATACAGGAAATTTTGTACAAAAGTAGTAATTGAAAATATAGCTACAGACAGAGGAATAGTCTTCATAAAACAGTCATAAATACAGAATATTCTATTTCATGAATAAAAATAAGGAGGATTCCAAGGACAACAGCAGGTCGATAAGGAGGGATCTCACTGACCTGAAGTTGAGCAACAGGAAGAATAAAATATAAATGAGGCAATCGGCGAAGTGTTAGCATCAAATTGTGCTTCCCACTGCTTCAGTGTCAGGTGAAGGAGAGTCCAGAGTTCAACTTCATCGATCTAATGATCCCAGAGATCTGTGTCTGTGTCTGTTTGGAATGACACACGTTCATCTCATTGGATCACACTTGGCATGTGTCACTTCAATGTTAATAGGCTTTGGATAAACAGGCGACCGGCGCTCTCGCAGCGGCGGCGGCTGGGACTCATCACCGTAAGTGATCTTGTCGATTGTGACAACAGCACATTACACTAACTCCAGCTTCACTGAACTCTGAATGAAACAGGTGAACGGCTCTATGTGCTTCAGGGTTCTCCGTGGACCGAGTCCGGCATCAGGTCTTTACTCGTTGCAGCTCGATCTCTGCAGGTCACTTTAATGGTTTCAGAAAGAAACACCACAGGCCAAGAGAACAGCCCAGTCCAAACAGGCAGGGTTAGATCGGGCACAGTTGTGTAGACACATTATTTCTCAGAGAAGGTCAACTGTCTTAAGTTTGTTAATTGATCACAGTTAACATTCAGCGGTTGAAAGTTATCGTTATGTCCACGTGCTTACGTATTCCACACCAGGACTGTTTTGATCTCCAAGGCCACCACCTCCCATTGTTGCCTGTATATCATTGCAGTTGTTTACATGAACAGCTCGGTCCCTATAGGCTGCAGGGCGTGAAATACCTCGGTTGTCTGCTCTGGTCATTGTTTAGGCCTCGGTGGCCTCAGGCCTGATTCATGGTCAGGAAGACACCCAGAGAAGATACTTTTCAACAAAGACAGGAATACAAGATGTGTTTGTATAAAGCTCATAAAACATAGATAGAATAACAGACACATAAACACTATCTCGCTCCCTCTGCTCTGTTCCATCCTCCCCCCCGGCGATTTGTAGCTGTGGTTTGTTGGCTGTTTGTGATTAGAAGTGATATTAGAAGCCCGGCCTGCAGTCTGTGTAGTTGTGCCCTACAGGAAGAGGCTGTCTGTGGGAGAGAGCAAACCAAAGCCACAATCAAGTTATTGCTCAGCCAAGCTTCACCCACACATAATGATAAAACTCTCTTTCTCTCTCTCTCTCTGTGTTTCTTTTCCTCTATCTCTCTCTTTTCTTGAATCTTTCATTATGTGGCCTCTGTTTTTTTTCTCCAGCTCTTACTTCTGCCAAGGAGGATATGCTTTCATTTTGTTTTGTCTGTTAGTTAACAGGATTAAGGAAAAACTCACGGGACAGATTACCATGGATATTGATGGAAGGATGTGCTGGGTTTAGGAAAGAAACTGGATCTGAATAAACTGGCGGATCCAGAAAGTTTGAGTCACGTGTTCTCCAAGCATTTCCCATAGAATGATTCAATCTATGGTGGTAGTGGGGGGTGCATGTGCATATGTCACTCTCCTGTGCAACAGATCTAGGACAACTGCACCTGAGACTATGAGGTCTGACCGTCTGTGTGGACGATTACAACTTAACGAATAAGAGCATACGGGTTACATTGAAACTCAGCATTTTATTGACATTTTAACAGATTTTCATGGATCAAAAATGTTATGGAGAAAATGTGTCATATCTAGACGACTGATATCTATGTCTGTGTCATCCGCTGTAGCTTGATTGAATTCAAGGGCCTTGGTGGAGGTTTGCACTCTACTAATGGCCATTCTAGTTTTTAATTCTACGCTTTGTCCTCCTGCATCTATACCGTGTCACCACCATAGACAGACACAGAAAGAGACAGAGAATAAAAAACGGATCTCATTTAGGGGACGGACAATGAGAAACCGATGCCCCCCTTCCACTCCTGCCCTCAGCCCGTGGAAATCACTTCTCCTAAAATCAATGAAAGCTGATCATATCGTGATCGAGCCTCGGATGCTTTGCTCTGCACCTGATAGAAATGCGAACGCGTGGAAATTGCCCAGATAAAATTGCTGACAGCCGATCCACATCTTCATCTCCACATAGTGCAGTGAACCAACAAGGGAGGAGATTGATTTTGTTGTTTTATGGCTTATTGACTCCACTAAAAAAGTCGTAAAATCGATGGAGACCCACATAAGCCACCGAGCTCACTTAATGACGGCTGCAGCGCCGACAAAGTGACGTGAAACGATCGCAAAGCCCATTTAGTTTTGAGTGTTTGGCTGCGGCTTGTTACTGTATCGCAGTCTTCTTCTATCTCGGCTTCTGTTTACATTTTGAATTATAAAAAAAAACAAAAAACACCGCAGCTGTTGTTGTGCACACTGTTGACTGTGGTGCAGATGCTCCCCCGCTCTACTTCTCATACAAAACAAGTTTCCCTGTGGAAGCTGGAATGACACGTCGGTGCATTCAGAAGTGTTTTGTGGGTCACAGTGACTCTGCCGGGGCTGAAATGAAACCAGGGAAATGCACTGTTATGAAATACAAAGGGTTTCAGCAGCTGGGAAAGTCAGAAAAATGCAAGAAGAAGTGAGGGAGGCAGACAAAGGAGGATTGTGGCTGGAACTAAAGTTGTGTGTCTGTTCTCTTCTGTTTCCGTCTGAGCTGCTTTACCCTCACGCGGACATGGAGGCCTTCTCTCTCTCTGCATTTGCTTCGCCTCTTTGCCCGCCTGCACGTTTGCATAGTGATTACACCCACAGATAGAGGAAGAGAAAATAATGGAGGATGGGAAATGAGTGATGCAAGGTGTGCAGTGTCCCCGTGGTTTAGCAGCACACTTTAGGTTTTCTGCATCTTCTGTTATCAGTTGAAAGGTCACAATATAAGAAAAAGACTGCGTTTTGGATTTCAGTCTGCAGTCCTCTTTCTCTAAGACTATTTTTGTGTTGCCTCTGCTTCTCATGCCTTCTCCCGCTCCGTGTCTCCTCATGCACGCTCAGCGCTCAGCACAGTTCGGGTCATTTCCACTTGAGCGGTGAGGTGTGTACTGTGGTCAGTTCAGTGGGCGTCTGTTTCAAAGGATAAACAGTCTTTTCCCTGCCTGAAGCCCTTATCAGCAACCGGCCTTCCTCAGGAAGTCTGTCAGTCCTGCCGCCCCCCCCCCCAGCTACACACACACACACACACACACGTTCACAGTGGAAAATCCTGGTCAGTGACTCTTATTTTTAAATCTCAAGATCATCTTAGTGATGGATATCTTGTTAAATATGAGCTGATTGCTCATAAACTGC
Source organism: Limanda limanda (assembly GCF_963576545.1). NCBI lineage: Eukaryota > Metazoa > Chordata > Actinopteri > Pleuronectiformes > Pleuronectidae > Limanda > Limanda limanda. Next base: position 7,326,345 of record NC_083644.1, on the reverse strand, counting down.
ATTAAGTGGATTTAATCTACATATCATGATACTATAGTTGTTACTGCTTCATTAACAAGGACCTGTTGTGTATCCAAACCACAGGCTGAATATAAACATGGAAGAAACGTTATTCACTTATATGATACATGCATTTGACCAATCAGGAGTCAGTCTCAGCTGTCAATCATGATGTTTCACCCACTTTTTTAAAGCATCAAATAAACAACCCTTGTGAAATCGCACTTGCACAAATATTAGAGATAAGAACTCCAAACGATCATCTAAATTGTATTTGATCCGTACTTTGACTTGGTAGTTTATGACCTATACTGCAGCCAGCCACAAGGGGGAGATGACGAAATTTGGCTTTACTTTTGGGAGCTTTCATGTCGTCCATTTTCATTTATTCTTCAGTCTATGATCTCGACCTGTAAAAACAAAACAACTTTTCCAGAGTGACCCTCAAACACTAACATTTGTTCAGCGTTAATCTCGCTGCATGTCACTGCCTCTCTCACCTTCAGTTTGCGATATACAAAGCAGCTCACGCACAAAATACCACCTGAGAGACGAGTACAGGCCCCAAAAATGTCCCAGTATCTGCCTGCAGCTCCCGATCAGAGTGTGTATCCCGTGTGTTATTCTTAGCTCTTTGCCTACATGTGTAAATCCTTGAAGGAATGAGAAAACAGAACAATGAAAACATAAGAGAAAAGAAACTTACAGGGGTCGATGGCCAACAATATCATCTGTCGGCTGTGGAAGGATCGTCTAGAGTCTAGACTATATAAGGTCTGGAGCTGAAATGTATCTGCTTTGTGGAACAGATAGTTCTGTGTATATAAGCTATGATAAAGCACATGCACACAACATATGGTGAACACATTAAAGCAGTATAAATTATAATAAGCCTGAGAGATGTAGTGAAGGTAGACATCTGGTTAAAACAACTGTATATATGTGTGTTTGTGTACATTATTTGCTGATTAATGAGGCGCACAGTAAAACCATACAAAATGATTACAAGTCTAAACACAGATGTTCTGCCAACAAGGATTCGACTGAGATGGTATCGCCAAACAAAACGGAACCATTACACACTCTGTTTCCGGGGCTTGAGGAAGTACAGGGGATTATTTTAAGTTTTCTTCAGTTTCTTGAGCGTCATTATTAATCTCCTGCGAGTTTATCTTCCATATTTAAAAAAAGCAAACGTCTTGCATTTCTATAAACGACCATAATTTACTTTTAGGACGTCAAATGGAATTCTAGGCCTTAGTGTCAAACATAGACTATCTGTAAAGATGGAGGATGTGATATCTCCCTGCCTGGCTCCTTAATGGTCATAAACCCAACTACTCCATGTTAGTTGATGGAACATGGGCCAACTAAAAAGACAAAATACACTCCAAAAACATTTTTCTTAAAGAAAGTTTGTGTAATTTCATTATTTAATTTTCAATGTTGCTTTTAATTACCTTTTTGATACTACAAGAATAGGGGGGGATGTTATGAGCGATAGATAAGACTGATTTGTGATTGGTCAAGCGCATGTATTTGGCAGGATCTCAATACTGTAGCTCAGAAATTAAGCAAGATTGGCAACGTACGAGTGTGGGGTTTTTCAGTTCCAGAAAGTGAGAGGAAGTGGAGATCTATTTTTGTTTACAGTCTATTTCACCGACACGCAGACCAAACCAAAAGCGTACACTCCAAAATTAGAAATATGTGACTTTATTACATTTCTTACAATTTTATTCCTGTTTATTCAGCTCATTTTGAGAAGAAAACCTGAATTTCCTTCAAGGGGTCAAGCTGTGATGTCGTCTCAGAACCGTGACCTTTGCCAATAAGGACAGTTATTGGATTTTCTCTCAGATACATTGGACACACACACACACACACACATACTTGCAGACTGCGCTCTCAGAGATAATTGTGTGTTGCCGAAGTGTGCATAAATCTCAAGATGCCAGAGGTCTGGAACTTCAACGACGGCACACAGAATTATTCTGCGAGGAGACGGCAGCAGCCACTGTAATGAAAGATTGAAATAATTGCGGTTTCCAGAACTGAGTTCACGTGAAAACTTACATGCAAAGTCAAAGTATTTCGAAAATATGACCTGTTTTGAGGTGAGCTGAATAATTAGTTGGAGGAAAACTTAGTTACAAATAAGCTCATTTGCTTAGTGTCTCTTTGTGACTCCCACAGATATGAAAACACTGCACATGGCTCCAAGCTGTTGCACTGAACTCTCCGTGCCTGAGCTGTGGAGAGCAGCAGTTAAAGCAATTTTAGGGTTTTCACACTCACACACAGCCAGATACACCCAGACACACACATTTACAGATTCCCTGTGGTGCCAGACTTTGTATAATGCTGCCTGTTGTTATTTTAACATTTTAACTGTGTGTTTTTGCCCACGCGGGAGCAGAGAGACTGCTCGTTTAGAACAATACACTTTGTGACACGTGTGCCGACGAAGGAATGTTGGACTGCTCAGTTAAAGAGAGGGAAACTTCTCAAGGCAGGTGTCGGTCCAGCAAGAAACTGACCTCCGCCATTACACCTGGTCCTGCTTGTTGAAAGCCCACGAGGTGACGGTACCATGTGGTTTCTTTGGGCTCAGCTGATTGGATCCTCATCAGTCTCAAACAGCCTATATATATTTTAAACCTAGGCTGATGATGCTTCTTAACTTCCATGAACTCTTTCTGATGTCTTGATAGCCAGTTTCATCCCAATTTTATTGCATTAAACCACTAATTAAAACCAAAACTGTCGTATAAAATAAACACAAAAGCAAGATTTATGACCTATATTGCAGCCAGCCACTAGATGGCGATCAAGGTGAGTTGGGGAGTTGTCATGTCGTCCATCTTTATTAACAGTCTATGGTTTCAACTCAAGTGTCATATGACTCATCAGGGTCTACAACTTCATCCAACCACATAATTCCAGCTTCACATTCAGGCGGTTGCAGTGACAACTTTTTAATTTTTGAGCAATGATGACTCATAAAACACAAAGTAGTTTGTTTTGAGCTACACCAAACTCTTATGTCCTTTGCTTTATCTTGGGATCCTGCAACCGGGGTCAGTCTAACACCACGTGTGACGCCCCCTCGATGCCACAACTTCTCAGTGCACATCGTTTAGACATTGCATTTTCACATCTATCAACATAAGGAGAAGCGAGGTGGACAGAGGATGTCTAGCTTCCACACGCAGGGAAATACGAAGGGAGCAACGAGACTCCAGGAATCCTCGGGTCCTGAGGTCCGATCTGATCCCTCCTGACAGGAGACGGTTCATGTGATCTGCAGGAGGGAAGCTTAACCCTCGAGGCCGCATCACACCCTCTTTCAGTCCGCTGCTTTAGATGAAAGTGTTTGAGCTGATCTCATGCAGTGTGTTAGGCATATAGGGAGAGGGGTGGGGGGGGGGATTTAGACACTGAAGATTCTAACATAGTCTCAGCTTGTGTCTGACAAAAGTTTTTCCTGTGCAAGTCAACACTCGTCAGAAGGAAATTATGTCTTCTTTTATCTCCTTTGATGTACAGAGAAATCCACATTATACAGAGTGAGAGCTGGTTCACTGAGATCTCCTTTCAAGTGCTCATCATTTAAGATACTAGTGCAGAGCTCATTGTAAACATGGCTGAGGATAAAAGATACTGCTTTGTATAATAAAATGTACCTGCAGTAATTAAGAAGCGGAAAAGCATCGACTCTGTACGCAGAACCCGAACTGGAGAATCATTTGTTGTTCTTGTTCCCTTCTTATTCAAAGTTTATTGATATTGAAAGTGTCCAAATGGCACCGAATTCGACCCTGGACTTCCTCTGGCTCTTGTCAATTCACAAGCAAAGTGTGAAGCCGATATGATGAACAATTCTCTAGATATGCGAGCCACATACAGACAGAGAGATGCACAGAGATTCCTGTGTTTCCCCAAAGTCCATAGAACTCCTCCTGAGCATAGCTTCTTACCAGGGTTCTGTGCAGAGGACTCCAGGTGCTGTATGGTTTATGCTCTACTCTCCAGTTGTTTGCTCATCAGCTTTGTATCATGACTCTTCCCTCACATCCTCACATGTTCTGCTTCCCCTCACATTTACTTATCCATTACAAACAGCCTCATCAGAGTAAACCAACTGATTAATGACACAATTAAAGTGCAAAGTGACAGTTAGGCTATCACCAGTGTCGGTGTTGACAAATCTTTCCTGCTAAACCATCCTGCTGGTTGTTTTCATAGATATCATATATAAAGGCTAGATGTCTCGTTCGACGGAGCCGGACGTCCGCACATGGCGGCCATGTTGCTAAGGGGCAGCTCGCTCACCCATAACATTGTGTTGGTAGTGGTAAATAACCATAACTTGCTCAATTTTCAACCGATTTTTAAACGATCTGGTTTGTTATAAACGTCAGAGATGTAGTTATGACGCTGCATAAATTATTAATTTTTTTTAGAAAATAAAATAATTAGTGTCATATCTACATCTCTGACGTTTATAACAAACCAAACCGTTTAAAAATCGGTTATTGGTTAAACGGTTTGGTTTAACCAATAAGTTAATGGTTATTTACCACTACCAACACAATGTTATGGGTGAGCAAGCTGCCCCCTAGCAAGATGGCCGCCATGTCCGGACGTTCGTCTCCGTTGGCCGGCAACGCAGACGAGACATCTAGTCTTTATATATGATATCTATGGTTGTTGTTCCCCCCCCAAAAAACATAACCCTTCTCCCTCCAGTCGTAATAAAAACGAACCCTTTGGCCTCAAAGAACATCCACAACAGCTACGCACTATATCGTATGAATTTTTCATGTGCTCCATATATTTTTGCAGCCGCCTGGCACGTCAAGCCAAAGTGTTCAGGCTCTACTTTACACATGCTACGTGCTCCCTGCTGCCGGGGCTGTATTTTTTTGAGGTAGATGTTTGCCTTTAAAATGAACTGAGGGAAATTAGCAGCCGGCGGGTCTGAGGGATCGGTGCAGGAGTGAGATAAGAGATAGGACCCATTAGTGTGGGCAGTTAGCCTATTTAAAGGCAGTTAATTATTTACCTCATTTGGCCTGCAGAGCCAACTGGGCCAGCCGGGGGTTTACTCATTAGACTGCTCTCTGATATGGAGCTGGACGCAGCTAACTGAGGGGTTCACTCTCTCTGGTTTCACAGAGATGAAACCTCAGCGATGGACAGTGTGTCGCTTCAGAGATGATGCTGTGGATCCAGTGTGGAGTCTGACCCGGTGGAAGCCTGGTGGAAGCACAGCAGGGGTTTGCTTCAGGTCCTTCAGCGATAATTAGAATGGTGCATGATGGGTGTTCATTGTAGGGCAGGCCGGTTTTTGCCCTGCAGCCTTAACGGACACAAACACAACCCTAGAAACACACATGGGTGCGCACAACAGGAGATGCATGAATGAACGAACCCAAACACACACACACACACACACACACCAAAAAGTTGGCGTGCACACAAACACACACTTTGCTTCATGTCTCCCTTGTGGTCATGAGCACTTTAGGAAATCCCAAACTTTGCACACAAACACACACTAACAGCTACACACACTTAAAGTTGCTGCACTGTTGACGCATACAGAGGAGCAGAGGTAGTTGATTACCACTTCTGTTTGTGTGTTGTTGTTTGTTGGTGTGTGTGTGTGTGTGTGTGTGTGTGTGTGTGTGTGTGTGTGTGTGTGTGTGTGTGTGTGTGTGTGTGTGTGTGTGTGTCCTCCGTCGAGCTCATTTATCTTTCGGGTATTATTTATTTTGCTCACATTGGGCCGGCTGGTGAATCCATCATCCTGAGAAGAGCCAATAGTTTGACCAGCATCTTCTCTTCTCCTCCCTCTGAGGCGTCTGCCAGCACCTCCACCCCTTCCCCACCCCCCCTTCCTCCCTCCTTTTATTTCAGTTTTTTTTTTCTGTCCTTTCCTCTGTGCTGAGGTTAACAGCGAGACAGGGTCAGTCGCACTCACAGACACAGGAAGGACAGGAGGTGACAGGGGCTGTGTGGCAGGTGAGAGTCCAACCCCCCCCTTGAGGATTTACTCCTTTTCCTTCTGACTCATCTTTGCTTCTGCTCTTGTGTGCGTTGTTTTTTTTTCTGAAACCAATTTACTCTCGTAAACAGTTTGCTCTCTGGATTTCGCTGTTTTTTCCTCGGCTTTAATTCCATCTTGTTTACCTCACACTGCTCATCCTCTCTTTGATCGTCTCCCCCCCGCCTCCTTCCTTTACGCACTCCCTCTCTCCTCTTTCTATTTTTGCAGCCCAGAACATAGGTCACATGTGTTTGCCTGGCATGTGTGAGAATGAGTGTGAAAGAGTGTGTTGGTGTGTGTGTGTGTGTGTGTGTATGTTCTTAGAATGTCGGCACTTCTCATACAGCTTTGGCACAATAGGGAGGTAATAAGCGGACAGGCCGACAATCAGGCAACATGCATCCGTTACACACACACACACACACACACACACAAACACACACACACACACACACACACATACACACACACACACACACACACACAAACACAATCAAATGAGCATTGAGCGAATCCGTGTGGCAATCAGCCAACTCCTTCTTTTTCCTATAGGCGGTATCTGAATGTGTTTCTGTGTGAAAGGAGCCGTCACCGTGCGTCATCCAGATCAATAGAGTGTGAAGTTATACGTGTTGATTTCTCCCACTGCTCTGCAGACTGTGCCGCTCCACCATCGCCGGCCCGGCTCCACGCTCTGCTGGTGTCAGGCAGGCTCTCTATCACCAGGAGGTGTGTTAGTGTGTGTGACTGTGTGTGACTGTGTGTAGGAGAGTATAAATGGTGTGTTTGCATGTGTGTGTTTGTGTGTGGGTGTGTGTGGCACACACAGCATATTATTTCATGTTCAGCCAACTGTGTTGGAATTTCCTGCTTGCCCGTGTGTGTGTGTGTGTGTGTGTGTGTGTGTGTGTACGGTTTTGGCTGTGTAAGTGCTAATTAATGAGCGAGGGGACCCAGATTTATTTATAACTCATAAATAGTTTCACTGAGAGTGTGAGAGAGTGTGTCATATGGAACTTGCTTGCACTGTACATTTGAATATTTTATACCTGTTTGGTGTTTGTACGTGTGTGTGTGTGTGTGTGTGTGTGTGTGTGTGTGTGTGTGTGTGTGTGTGTGTGTGTGTGTGTGTGTGTGTTTGAGTTGTTGATGCCTGTCACACAGATTGAACGTGGATGTAATGTGACTTGGCAGCACTGCAATTGATCTAGTCTTCGATGGCAACGTAAAGCACCTTCTCCCTCCCGCTGTTTGTCACATTCCTCTACTCTTCATCTTTTCACCAGCCTCCTCTTCATCTCCGACTGCTGACGCCGGCACAGACAGATATTACCCACATGCTAATGAGCGGTAGCAGGTACTCCACCACCCTCATTAACTTCCACGAAACGGAAATAGCCGGGGTGCTAACGTAGATGCAGCTCGAAGGGGTCGGCTGTGTGCTGCGATGAATAATAGATGGTGTGTCACTTCCTTTATGGCTAATGAAAGCAAGCATCTGTTCCTCATGCTGAAACAACACCACAGGCCACGAGGAGAGCCATCTTAAAATAAAGGAAGAGGCTTTCTTTCTCCGAATGGAGGGATGAAGAGAAGGAGCGAGCCCCTGATAAAGAAACAGTTGGAGGGAGGGACACAGGGGTTATCTGTCCTTGGACAGATGTGGCCGAAGCAGGACAGGGGGGGGTAACTAGAGGGTCATGTCCACACAGGCAGATAAAGTTGATATGGACTCGCTTATCTTTTCTTTTTCCCTCCATCCATATGTTTTTCTAGCATACAGCTTGTAATACTCCAACTATATAATTTGAAGGAGGCACAGTGATGTAAATCTGAGCAATGATCAAGCAAATTGATTATCGTGGTTTCATGTAGGGCCATATTCTGAATAAAGGGCTGAATGTTATTGATAGAAGTTAATAATAGTAGACAATGGATGATCAATAGACTGTATATACAAATGGACGTGCACTCCGGGTAACAAATGTGAACCCAATGTAGAAGTCTATAAGAAAATGACTTTACTTCTCACTTGACATTTTCCCAATGAGGTTACAGTCTCAGTTACTGGTGTCAGGTCTTCTTCAACATAGCATGATGTTCATTAAGTAAGTTATGGTCCCAATTTAGCGTAAAATAGATGATAACACACATTATGCATTGGAACATACAGTGTACAGTGTGATGACAGCTGGTCCCGTCCAATGGGTGCAGGTTCCAGGTGTAGGTGGGCGTTAAAAAAATGCACAACTAGTCATTTGGGAATATGATAATCTGTCTGTACCTCTTCATATCTGCAAAGTTTTTTATGCACACACTGTCCACATGTCCATGCATTTTGGGCTGTGTGGACGATTCTAGTGGACAGTAATGGACAGGGGAAATCACACACAATTGTCTTTTATTCGCTTCTTCATCACAACTTGCAGCTTTGCAGGGTTTTTGGGCCACATCTTAAAATATAGCAACCTTGTACAGTAGAATCTTCTTTCTCTTTAATCAGATTTGTTAAGAAGATGATGTCCAAGTTGTCTTTTCTTCCAGTCTTCACATTACACAATAGTAACATCTAGAAGAATATTCCCCATTTTCCCATGTTGCTCTGAAAGAAACCCAACCCTGGGGTCAACCTCCACATGCATCCTGTACTTTCTCCGTCGCCTGTGGGAATCTGAGCGAAACACTCGATCTCTGTGGTTTTTTCAAGCTCTTACAACTGACTTCCTCACGCAGAGGCAAAGGAAACCGGCAACTGCAACTGAACAATAGAGAGGCAGACTTTAAAGACATCAGTGTGAGGCTCTGGACGCTTTGTTTTGTGTTGAGCTTCTATTGTTTGCCGTGAGCTTGGAAAGAAAATCACTTCCATTCAGCGCTCAGGAGGAGAACAGGCTCATTAAGCTTAAATAACACAGTGATAACAGATTTATTTCCCCCCCGACAATTAAGTTCTCGTTGCAAATAATAACAAGTAGCACCTCCTCAACAGCTGTCCCCATCTTTCACTATTCTAGACATAAACTCATTATAGTTTCATTGAATTTCTTGTTGCATTCAAAGATGGGTTTTCTTCCCGACACCATCATTTAAATTAGGAGGAAAAAACAGCAGAGTTTGAGCTGACCTATAATAAACCAGCCGCCTCCTCACGACAGCCTGTTTAATGAAGCCCATAGACAGAAGTTCCCTTTTTCCTTTTCTCTCAGGGTTCGGGATCCAGACGTTGTTTTGCACAAAGTGAACAGGGGACACGGCCGAATACAGAAGCACTGACTCACTGAAAGAGACTTCATCGTGTTGGATTATAAGGAATCTAGATGAAGAAGTATGGAACCGATTAACGGGTGTAATTGGCCCAAAATATATATTCTAGTCGAGCATTGTTGTTGTTATGTGCTATACATAGACTGGGATAATATTAGACTGCGGGGGGGGTGAACTGGCCTGTGCTCAAACAGCTCTTACGGAGCGGAGGGATTGATCTGTTCCTGCCGAGCAAACACAGACTAAGCTCTGAGATTTCAGATAAACGTCTCTCGTTCTTTCCTCATGATATGGCTGCTAACGCCCTTCATTGGATTTGGTTCAGAAATCAGAAACTCTCCAGCTCCCAGTTGTCTTGTCAGTGCATTTTTTCATTATGCAAAATTGTCCTACACATCTGCAGCAACTCCCCAGATCGAGCTAATTGAAGCATCCTCCGCGTCCCCCCCCCTCCTCCTCCTCTCCCACTTGTATCCCAGGGAGTGTCTCTGTAATGGGACACAGATGAGGACAAAGTGGACAACAACCGATTTAATAAATTAGCCTGGAAAATGGCTTATGTGATTCATGACTGTTTCCATAATGTGATGTGTAAAATTAATTTAAAGGCAGATTTTTCCGAGCTGTAACACTGTTTAACAATGGCTCAAACAGTTTCATAGAGGAATATATAGCAAGCTCATCTGCAAAAAAAATGTAAACTCTCTCTCTGGAAATACGTCATTGTCATCGCACAATTAAAATGTGTTATATCAACATCGGTCGGTTCATATTATTCTGAGAGTTTTCCCCATATGTTTACATAATTGTATAAAGTGTGCTACAGCTTTCAGTTCTCTTCAACCAAGGTTTTTCGGTTTGCTGAGTCACATCTGAGGCTTTTTATTAATTATTTTCATTCACACGTGACACAACTTGGTTTTCAACATCTCTCTCCTCTGTTTTTCCTTCACTCCACTACAAACCTACCTCATTCTATAATTTCTGTAGAGGTATAAGTCACAATTGTAGCTTTGATTGTCCAACAACAATACTTAAACCTGAAGTGAACAGTTTTAAATCTTTCCAACTTGTCTGGTTCAATTGATGTATCTGCTGATGAGAGCAAAATAAGACCAAGAGTAATGGTTGTGGTGCTGTAGGGGCTTGAAGTCGAATCAGCTGTAAAAACTGTTGGATTTCTAACATCAGCAACTTTAAATTGAAAAAGAAATGTCGTCATGTTGCTTTATTTCCTGAAAATGTGCACTTTAAAAACCCAAATTAGTTTGAAAAGCTTTTTGCTGCTGTGCTGAAACTGCACTCCTGCGAGTTGTGCTTCAGTCGGCATATAACTAAACTATTTGGTACTTTGCATATTTATCTGTATCGCTGCGTTCGCCTGCACATGTGAGTTTGTTTCTCTGGACCTGAGAGCCGGTGTGTTGAGGTGGACGCTCGTGTTTATATTCTCAGGGCAGTGCAAGAGCAAACAGATAGCCGGTCCCATGTCAGGCCTGCGATAAGGACCCAGAACTCTCGTTATTGTTGCCACTCGGCCTGTTTCTCCCCCACCTCTCTGCTGCTGCTCACAGCTTCTCTCAGATAGCGGAGCAACACTTCAGAGCTGCAGCTGCAGCCGGTGCACGGGGCTTCACTGTGTGTGAGAGGTCACAACGCATCCATGGACCTTCCTTTTTCACCGAGATAGAGTGTGAGAGAAGGGAAGAGAGCGGAACATTAACGGTAGAGCCGCTCTGCATGTGGGAGATATGAGTTTGAACAGCTGCCGCTCCCAGCTCTGCCTCCCTTACACTTTCTCACCCGCAGTCCCTTTCCCATCCGCCCACCTCCTCCTTCCTCCCCCTGCCCGTTCTCCACAATCTCACTTCCTGCTGGCCTGTCTTCTGTCTGAGCCTGCTCTGTTTCAGTGTATTAGACTAATTCAATCTCCAGTACACAGCCTCTCCGATGTAATGACCCATGACATTCAATTAACGCTGTTCCCCCTCTGTGATAGGTTGGGTCAGCAGTAATTTTATGTGCATGTGTGCGTCTCCCTGGTGGTTATCCATGAATCCTCGAGTGGGTGCATGATCTGAAGAAGATTGCAGTCAGTGTGGCCTTCCTTGATCTAATAAGAAAACTCTGTCTGCGTATGAAGCTTCTATATCTTGATAAGGGGCCCAAGGAAGTGCAGTGTGGAGTTTGGTGCAATTATGCTGTACGTTCAATATTAATAAACTCCAGTCCAGCTGCACGTTTTTATTCACTGCGGCTTAATAACTGCAGATCACTTTTATAGTTTCTGTAAGAAAACTGCAGCCAGCGTCACCACAGGCCCAGTAAATACACACACGCAGGTTTAGAACGGATTCTGCACTAGTTTGTGACAAAGTTAATATCTTCGGTTGTAGATTTTCCCCAGCGATGTGTTTAAATGTCTTTTTCCACATTATTAAATACATTGTTAAGCGCTGAGTTGATTCCCTGGGGTCCATAAAACCCCCCCCGAAGAAGAAGAAAAAAAGCCAACATTGCTGTGGTTGTGGTTTGATGACATGTGAAAACCCCCTGGCTGTCAGTAGGAGCTTATTTACCGTCCTCTCATTACTCCCGTCCTCCAGGCTTCACGTTACCTTTGTTACAGCCTCTCAGCAGCTGTCGCCCTTATTGGATTGGCGGTGAGAGATTGCCGCACGCCGCACAGGCTGCACGTTGTGTGCATGTGTTTTTTCCCCGGGTCATGTTTGCCGTTCAAACATACAAGGACTCGACCAGGCGCACATATTAAAATACATACTGTACGCAATGTACATGCAAACAGGGACAAAGAGAGAGACTAAAAAACACACCTGTGGCTTCCTTTCAGCCTCTTGTAGCCTCGTAGCAAATACAACCTCTTTGGATTAACGGAGCCTTTTCAAGATTTCAGCTCAAAGTCTTTATTTCTGTAATCCCGCGTGGATCATGAATCATCAGTGTCACCAGGCGCTTCCGATATCTAAGCACCAACCCTAACCTGGATAATCTACGAGTTGTAAACACTGTCTGCGTGTACAAACTCATGCTCTCTGCTTATAGACTGATGTTATGGTTAATCATTTATCTCCATCGTGCATGTTTCCCTGCTGAAGCTCAACGTGATATATCTCCGTTGCTCCGAGGCGTTCATTAGCCACACAAGAATTACAAGTGACCTTAATTAAAAGAAGAAACTTATTTTAAATTCCTCACAACTCACACGGCAGTGAAGGTCAGGTATGGACTCGCTGTTAATGAAGCTCCTTGCTGGTCACAGGTTGTTACCGTGGAGCTTTTTTATTCCTACACCAGCATCAACCTCTCCAGCTCTTCCTGTCAGCGCTCGTCCCTCCCTGTCACTTCCATCTGACACTTTCAAGCTTTTATTCTCCATCTTTTTCCTCTTGTCTCTACTCCCTCCTTCTCTCTGTCCGCCCTCCATCCTACCTCTGTCTCTGCGTTTCGGTAATGATCTAATTAAGGAGGGTTTTGTTGCCTGCCCACTGTGTATAATTGCCAGCGGGGTCTGGCCGTTCTTCACTCGGCAATTACGATGCGGCATTCCTCTGTTCCCAAATCTGCTAATTAAGCCTTAAGGACAGCGAGCCGATCGCAGCCGAGCTTTCGGGAGGAGTCAGGAATGCCCCGGTGCTCTCTTCACTCCTGGGACGCGCACAAGTACCGGATGGAAGAGCGGTTGCCATGGCAGCAATCACACGGTGTCAGATCCTGTGCAGTGGCTGTCAGTGTGTTGATTCACGTGGCTCCCTACGTGTGTGTGTTGTGTGTCTATCTGTTCATCTGTAACAACAATCCTGCTCCAGGTCGCCTTGTCTTTTTCATTATTACGGCTCAATCTATGAAGACGGGACGGACACCAAATAGAGCTTGTCACAGTTACCGTTTAGGTCCCCGAGTGGACAGGCTGTCATGTTGATTGATTGCATTGCCAGCGTGTGAAGTGCTTGCCTTGCAGTGTGTCCCTGCTCCGCTCTGCAACCCAACACTCAGCCTAACACGTGGCTTCTCCAAACCACTGTAAATCAGTTCTGTGTCCTTAAAACACACAAATACATCTGAATATAGACAAGTGCAATGGATGCAGCACAATGCAATTTTATGGTTAAGGGAGAAATGTGATGATTTTCAGTGTTTCTTTCCTCTGGTGTCTTAAAGGTTTTTTTTAATCGAGGAGTTAATGTTTTCATCTGTGTTTGTCTGCTAATCAGCAGCATTACACAAAAGTGATTGTACATATAAGCAGGAAACTTGGTTGAAACGTCGGTTTCGAGATAATAATGGAAGGATGTAGATTTTAAAAAATCTGGCATATTTAGGGAACTGGCATCTATGAGTTTGAACAATTTGCTCTGGCTTGATTCAATTTAATGGAACTATTGGAAGTGATCTCAACATTTGCATAATTTAGCCTAGCAGCGAGTCTGGAGGCCGACATTTCCTTCATGCGCTTAAAGAGGTTGACCATTTACAACAGGGTGGGCCAGCTGGCCAATAAGAGCCGACCTGGGACTTTAAAGATTCAGAGACAGGGGCTGAAAGGAGGAGCTGCAGCAGTGGACAGTTAGAGGAAAGTGAAGTGTTTTCTGAATATTTAAGCATGAAAACCTTTTCAAGTAAAAATAAAATGATCAACCAGAATATGAGCTAAATACGTCCCTTTTTAGAATCAGCTGCAGCTCTGGGTCTGACATCTGTAATAAAGTGGTGAGATATCAGGTTAGTTGAAGAACTGTCTGAGCTGCTGCAGACAAAGTGCCACTTTGTTTTTCTGAGCCCTGAGAGTTTTTATGCATTTTTCAGTCTCACATACTTGTTTTAGATTATTGCAACATGGAGGTGTTCACATCCTTCCTGCAGATATCAAAGCAGCCGTTTCAAAAGGGAAAAACTGCCTCTCGGGAGACGAGTGTTTTTGTTTGCCTACAAGGGCTTCATCTTCTTTGAGTGTAAAAATAAAACTGAAGTGACATACGAGGGAACACCACTGAAGCAAAATGGCTTTTTTTTAACGGTTTCATTATTTCATTGCATTACGTCATCAGTTATAACGTCTGCAGTAATGTGTACCTCAGGGGCATAATAAAAAATACAATGCATGTACTGCACATACTCTTGTGTACCACCTCCAAAACGTAATGAAAATGCTAATTTAAATTGCCTGAAACCTTCCTCACATGTTGAGGTTTGAACTCCACCACCTATTGAACCACAGCTGCAGGCAGTGGCACGCTATGTCCCTTATGTGGCAGATATTTTTCTCCAGTGACACAAATTTGCATGGAAATTGCGTGAATAACGTGCAGCTATTTGCTAAATAGCCTTAGAGTTGATATTTGGCATTAAGAGCATACACAGAGAGCGTTAATTTATTATGGATTTAAACTGTGCTACTCACTCAAAGCTGGGCCAATTGCCTGGATTTTATTATTAGTATTGGATATTTTATTAGGAAGCTTTACATAAGCCCTTAAAGGTTTTGACTCCCCCTGCTGAATTGTTTTCCATCTCACTTAACTGCGCTCTGCAGTAAGCTCGTTGTGAGAAATGGACAAACAGCTCTGGTGTCTTGGCTTCTCCAACTGGAACAAATGATCCCAAAGTGGCACCGAACGTGTTCCCCTGCTGTGGGCCCGGCCAAGCTGTGGTGAATTAAATGGCTTAAAAGGCAAATTAAATTAAGTTAATGATGTATCGGCATTTTCTTTTCCTTCTTTTTTTGTTACTGGAATAATTTAATCCAGCAACTTTCACTTCTCTAAAGTCACTGCGGCTGCACAATTATTAACTGCATATTGACCCTTTTAAAAAAGTTAAGTATAAGCTGTATATGAGCTGAATAAATAAAGCAAATACTTTTTCTCACCTCACTATACCAGCAGGAGTGTGAACACCGCTGCCATAAATATATAAATACAGTATGTCATGTACTATACTAAACAATTCTAATGTAATAGAAAATGAGCTATTTTCGTATGCCACTAACAATCACTGCACAATTGAGCTTGAGCTTAAAATGTTTTCCTAAAAGCTGTTGTCTTAGGTTACATTGATCATAAGTTAGTTTATTTGCCTTCCTTCTTCTTCATTATCTTATCTCAGAGAGATAAATGTGTGTTCTCTTGTTTTATGGAGCTGTTGAGCATTTCAGTTGCTGTAATAACACAATGAACTATTGAGTAGGTTTTTTCACAACATGTATTTTCCAAGGTTTTGTCTACATTTATGTGTTTGTTAACACAGAGACATTTTGTGGAGGGATGGAAAATGACCCAAGTAAGGACCCAGTACATGTTGGTGCAGATCCGGATGACGGAGATTATTTAATGGATCTTGATGAAAAGAATCTGATTATCTATGAGATCCAAATAACATCCAGATATAGTGAATTTAAATGTGGTCTCATTAGTGGACTGTTGGCAGAGGTATGCGATCTAATGAGTTCCATTCTAGTTTTATATGGTTGAAGCTCCGTAATTCTCTGCAGCCTTAGGGACCACATACGTTTCCTTCTCCATTAAAATTGATGTTCTGCTCAGATGACAACCTTTCACTTTCTTACGTAGCTTTCTCTCATTTCTGTTTCCTTAGGCTGCCAGCTCCAACCCTAGCAAACACAAGTCGATGACTGAGAACTCCGCCTCCCACGATGGACAAGAAAAGTGGTGCGTGTCACTGAGTCATTTAAATAAACAATGATGTTGTGTTTAACTCGCTGTGTCACAAACCTGACACGTCACATGTTTCCACAAGTGTCACAACAATTAGTTTGTCTCGATTACATTATATAACATTTGTGAGTTACATATTTAACTCCCTGTTCCTGAAGGCAGCACCGAGAGCTTATTTCCTTCAGGTGATAGCTCTCCCCTATCTCATACTGTATTCATAAGTCGACACAGCGAGAGCAGCATTTTGCATGCTGATTAGTTTGTTTTGGCGTGATCACTGCAGGATAATTACTTTCCCAGTAAGTGATATGATATGGTTTTGCATAATGAAGCACCGTTATGTGTGCCGCACCGTACGACCTGACAGAACAAATGGATGAAAAGGAATAACATTGTAGATTATAATGTTTAATATGGGTCGTTCGTCAAGCACATGCACACATGAATCCAGTTTGGGATTTCAGTTATTAATATTATTGCTCCTGTTATTTTGATCCGTGGGAGCAGGAGCGTTGATTAATTGACTGATTTTCATTTTCATTTCTTTCAGCCAACGGCTTTCAGACCAAAGCTGGTGAGGGCGGTGTTCAGAGGAAGCAGTTGCCCTATTCAGTGGAGACTCCCTATGGCTTCCATCTGGACCTGGACTTCCTCAAGTATGTTGACGATATCGAAAAAGGAAACACCATCAAAAGGGTCCACATCCAGCGCAGGGTCAAGGGCCCACCCAAATTCAGCACACTACCTAGAAACTTCAGTCTCCCTGGGCATGGAGCCAGGCCCGCCGCCAAGGACAAGGATAGCACATGGTCAGGAACATCCACCTTGGGGCCAAGGCCTAAATCACGGGTGACAGAGGTGCAACAATTATTTGACTTCAGGGCAAATGAAGGGGGGACTTCCAGCCAGAGCAACAGGGGGACAACCAGTCAGGGGGGTGGTTATGTTGCACCTAAGCCCAGAGATGAAACATGTACGGGGGCTCGAGGTGTTGAAGAGAAAACACCGGGGATGCAAAGTCGTCCGAACCTGCTCCGAGCATCAAGCATGCCCGTCACCCTCCAGCAGCGGAAAAGCTCTGATTCAAGCAGTCCGGATCGTGTTGTGGGAACACCAGAGAATGGCTCAACAGAAAACATCTTCCGTGCTTCACCGGATGTAACAGAGAGACGGTGCGTACCCCAGGATCGAACAGGGCTCCACCAGCAGATCACAGTGGCACTGAAGCGAGTCAGAGAGCTGGAGGAAATGGTTAAAACCATCCCGGAGCTTAAGGCCCAGATCTGCTCACTGAGGGAGGAAAAGGAGCGGCTATTGCTAGAGCTCCAAGCCCAGACCCAAGCACAGATTTCCACATCCCCCTCTACAACAGCCCCTGACGCTGGGTCACACACTCAGCCGGTAGCACACAGATCCTCAGAAGGGCTCAGTTTAGCCCCGACCATTCAACCTGCTGGAGTGACAAGCAGAGTTTCACAAAAAGATGAGAGTGCCTCAGCACATGGACAAATGGGCAAGTTGTCAGCACAAGAATCTGAGAGACTATCGCAGCCGTCAGAAAAATCAGACAAACCAAAAGAAGCAATAGAGAATCCACTAGAGCATGCAGGGCACAAGCTATCACAGGACACAGCAGGGCAGCAATTAACATCAAGTAGAGAGGCTATTAAAGATGCAGGGACAAGCAACATTCAAGATGCGGAAAAACCAAGACAACTTGAGAAACCAGACAGTGTGCAGATACTGCAGGAGAAGCTAATGATACTGGAGGATAAACTTACTCAGGCCAGCCAAGAGCTGGATAAAACTAATAGCCTTTTAAAGGAACAAATAGAGGACAACATGGTAAAAGAGGAGAAAATACTGCAACTGAGTGAGGGAGTGAGAGTGGAGATTTGTACTCCAGAAGTAGAGAGCGGGCCAAGAAGAGTGAGCATCGACACAGGAACAGTGACAGAGAGAGTAGATTTTGCGAACCAAGAGACAGAGACAGAATCAGTCGGTAGAGTAGATAAGGGTACAGATACAGATCAAATCTGTGTTGAAGTATGTGTACCCAGTGTAAGTATTGATCAAGTAACTGATAATAAAGTGGAAACACAAGACCAGGTCACAGACATGGAGGCAGAAGTACCCGAAACGAGCCCACCAAGACCCAGAGCCAACAGCATTGAAAGGGGAACAGTTACTGAGAGGATCGCCACTCAGGATCAGACGACCGAGACCCCAGTGGTTGAGAGGGTCAACCAAGTCACAGACGTGGAGGAAGAAGTACCTTCAACGAGTCCACCAAGACCCAGAGCCAACAGCATTGAACGGGGAACGGTTACGGAGAGGATCGCCACTCAGGATCAGATGACTGAGACGCCTGTGGCTGAGAGGGTCAACCAAGTCACAGAGACAGAGGGAGAGACAGGGACAGACCATCCACGGGGGCCGAGAGCCAGCAGTGCAGATCGGGGGACAGAGACAGAGAGGGTGGACACTGTAGACAGGGTGACAGAGACAGAGGTGGCACAGAGGACCGACCAGGTGACAGAGACAGAGATAGAGACAGAGAGACGACCAGGCAACAATCCAGCAAGAGGTGCAGAAGCAGAGAGTCCGGGTAGGGAAAGCACAAGCACAGAAAGAGTAGAGGAAGTCAGCACGGTGGTCAGTGAAAGCACGGAGGACCAGGAAGAGACCGAAAGAATTCAAAGAGTTAGTCAAAGTGTGGTAATGAAAGTCATCACAGAGAGTTCAGTTGTTGTGCAAGAAAGTGCAGCTGAGCAAGTTATAGCTTTGGGCTTTGTGAGCCAGAATGAAGAGAGTACCAGTCCAACTGCTTCAACAGAAGAAGACAAGGAATCTGTGTTTGAAACAAGTACGACTGCACAGAAAGACTCAGAAACTACAGAAATTACAGAGACAAAGAGTGTAGTGACAGAAACGGTTGAAATGAAGCCGATCGCCATGGAGAGTCAAGAGAAGAAAGAACTGGGAGAGGGTGAGATTGTGTGTGTGACAGTCAAAGACACTGTGTTCACTGATGTGGTTGTTACAGCAGCAGAGGACGCAGCTGTGAAGACAGTAGTTCCTGTCAGACCTCAGAGAGGCCGGAAGCTCTCAGCAGAGCCGGCACTGCCAACACCGCCTCAACCTCAGGCTGCA
Organism: Limanda limanda; assembly: GCF_963576545.1. NCBI lineage: Eukaryota > Metazoa > Chordata > Actinopteri > Pleuronectiformes > Pleuronectidae > Limanda > Limanda limanda. Next base: position 7,307,181 of record NC_083644.1, on the reverse strand, counting down.
CCTGTGCGTCCTCGCAGAGGATCCAGTGAAGGTCAAGCCAAGCAGCCCCAGACAAAGCCCCAGGCACAAGTACAGGATGCACCTCAGCCTGAGGCTCAATCTCCAACACAGCTCTCAGAACAGCAGGTCAAACCTGAAGCCCCGTCTGTGTCTAAGGTCGAGGAGAAGAGCCAAGCAAAGAAGCCTTCTGAGGAGTCTGCTGAGGAAAAACCTCCGTCAAAACCTCAGGCTGAGACTAGGGGTCCGTCCTCTGGTTCCAGTGGAGTCCAGACCCGTCCAAAATCAATTCAGTCTCACTCTCAAACCTCTGCAGCTAAACGGGGTTCAAAAGAGCTTAAAGGAACCCAGAGAGGGTCCAGTGTGTCACAGCCTCCTAGTCGTGGATCAGGAGAAGCCCAAACCCGCCTGGCTCGTCAGGGGTCAAGCGATTTGCAAAGTCAGTCTCAGGGCTCCCGTAAGAGTTCCAGTGAGACTCAGCCCTCTCACAAAGATCCCAGTGAGACACAATCCCTGCGCAGAGCCTCCAGTGAATCAGCCAAGCGACGTGGGTCAACTGAAGCCCAGGCCGCTCGTCGGGACTCCGGTGAGACCCAAACTCTTCGCAGAGGATCCGGCGAGTCTCCGACCTCACCTGCGGCTTTGGGCCAAGTCGTCACCCGGTTAACAGGGCTGCTGGGGGAGCAGTGGGCCCAGCTGGGGAGCAGCTCCGGAGCTCAGCAGCCAGCCGTCCAGCAGGAGATCCCGAGCACACAGAAACAGACAGCAGGGAAAAGAGCAGAGGCAGGAAAAGGAGCAGCAGCCAAGCCTGTGGGGAAAACAGTCCCTGCAGCAACAACAGGGAAAACGGCAGGAAAACCGGCAGGAAAACCGGCAGGGAAACCAGCAGGGAAAGCAGCTCCTTCCAAAATGAGCTCCATTCAGAGTCAACTGGTCAGCTCCCTCAGTGTCCTCTCTGCCTTCTACTCACCAGCTCAGAAAGCTGCTGCGGCCAAAAAACAGCAAGAACAAGGTAGGTCCCGTGGTTCAGTCCATCCCCCCATTGTTTATACCGTATACACAAGTATTCATCAGTTTGTCACATACCTACTTTTGTAATTGTAACACAAGCACAGCACAGGCCCTCTCTCCCTCTCTCTCTGTCTCTCCATCTCTCTCACACACACGTTTCTACAGCTATCTTAGTAAGGACACTCATCGGCATAATACATTTCCTAGCCCCTTACCCTAACCCTAACCATCCAAACTAAATGCCTAATCCTAACCCTAACTCTTAACCTAACCTGAACTCAATTCGAACCCTAACCCTAAAACCAAGTCTTAACCCCCAAACAGTCCATTAAAGGGAGGGTCACAAAATGTGGACCGGCCAAAAGGTCCTCACGTTCCCAAAATGTCCTCACTAGGTTGTAGACTCAGACTGGTTCTCACAAAGATAGCTGTAAAAGATCACACACACACACACACACTCACTCACACACACACATCGAACAGGCGATGCTTTTCTTCTATCCCTTTAGTTTCGCTGTTCTGTTTCTGGCCCAGGAGCTGAATCACTCACACACTATCACACACATATTTTGTATTCAGAGTTCATTTTAAGTTCAGTGATGGGAGTTCGGTATACAGCGGTGCTTTTAAGTGCATTGTGGGTGTGTGTTGTGTGTGTTGTGTTGTCACTGTTTCTTTGGGGTCACTGAAAACATCTTTGACGTCTGACCTTCTCAGCGTGGCATTCTTTGACCTTCGATGAAACCAGTGTTCAGCTCCCACACACAAAAACCACTGCTTTCCCACTGAGAACCCTTAACTCCTCCGGGTCACCAGACTGGAGATTTGCACGGATGAGTGCTGTGTTATCTCCGAAGAAGAGAGGGAAGGTTAAATCACAGCATTGTTTTATTTATTAGACGTTAGTAATAGATTGTATTCAAATGCCAAATATAATCATAACCTCCCCTCTCCTCCCGCTGCCTGCTGTTATCTCCTGGGAAAGCATCACTCTCCTTAGATGGTGGTCTCTGGGATCTTTTTTTTTTTTTTTGGCTGGAAGCCACACCCTTATGTCCTTGCATAAAACATAACAGAGCCTCTGCATCATGTCTGCTGTCAGGCACAGTGTAGACAGCCTTTCCGGGCTGAGAGCCAGCGGAGGAGCCCCTGTAGAATCAATTATTGGGCAGTTACACACATAAACGGACCTGACAATGTCAAGGTTGTATGTTGTCAATTATCCGGACCCAGTGTGGCCCTGTGTTAAGTTTCTAGGGCTGCAATTGTCTTAATTTGGTCAGTACTCGTAGCAAAGTAATTGTCATCTTATTATATTTGCACATTCCTGAAATAAGGTCTTCATGTCAACTATCTTCTTGTAGTTTTATAGATTTCTTTGTATGGAGTGTACAGATCCGGCCTTAATCTCCCTGTTCTCTGCCAGCGAAGGGATCCCACCACATTTGAGGAGCTGTACATGCTCGTCATTGCAGCCAGAGGTTCTTCGATATCATACAGGCTCATAGAAAAACACCAAGAAACAAGAAAAACAAGCCGACATGTGCAAACTATTATTGTCTGTCTGAGCCACCAGTGCCAGTATAATGTGCTTCTTGCTCGTAAACCTATTATCTGCTCATGGTTGAGGAACATGCACCAATTATTCATCAATGTTATGACTTAGAGAAATAATTTGAACCAACAGGGGATTCACAGTGGTGGCAATGGAAAGTTATGGTATTATTTTCATTTGTAGAAGAGTTAAAGAAAATTCACCAGTGTCTTAATAAAGTGCAAGTTCTGAGCCTCCAGAACAGCCCCAGTGCTCCTTTGCATATGTTTCTGTAACTTTACTGGGGGGATAAACCACATTCTTCCCTTTGATGGGTTCACAAATTCAAGTTCAATTGGATTTAGCATTCAAGGTCTTAACATATGATTAATGTCATTGTAATACTTCTAAAAACATTCAGAAACCCCTCATGTCCTTTTTTCACTCATTTGTTCATGTTTGTTCATTTCCTTTATCCCCTGTTGTTATGTGTACAATACACATTTTGTGTATACACATCATTAAAACGACTTTACATATATATGTTATGCTATAATATATCAAATAGGTGCAGGCAGGGAGAAACACCATGCTGTATTTTGTGTTTAGGAGTTTAAAGACACATTCACTTTCTCCACACAGACACAACATTAACACACAAAGTCTCTCTCCCTTCTTTCTGTCTCTTTCCATGTGTCCTCTTCTTCACCAGGTCTCAAATCCATCATGAAGAAAAATGGAGTTGCTGACAAGCAGGGCACCAAGGGAGCCAAGAAAAACCTGAAGTTCGTTGGAGTGAATGGAGGGTAAAGTAGTCCTCTTTAATCAATGTTGGCGGTTGTGTGTTTGTGTGTCTGTGCATGTTTTGATACTCTTTTATCAACAGGAGACTGGGAACATAATACCCCAATAATTAAAGACAATATTCAGTTTTCTTCAGATTTGATTTTGCAACATTCTCCAAAAACAAGGATTATTTCTCCTTTTTCTGACTTGTCAGGTGTAAAATCTTACATTCTGCAAAGTGGTTTCAGTCGGATTAGCCAGACAATAATAACTCCAGGTGATTTTGGTAAGAAGTAGACTTAGTGAAGTAGTCACATAATGAAACCTGGATTATTGTTCCTCTGGTAGAAAGAGCAACATGTGCAGTGTTGGTGCTTTTCGAGCAATAAGACACTTTGAATCCATCCAGGTAATCAGCTTTATTTGTGTTCGTTGTTGGGAATTTTAGCAAAGTAAATATTCACTGAGGCGTCTGTGGGCTGTGGTTTTGGATCATTAGATAAAATGATGGCTGTTCTCTACACTCAAGATAAAATGAACTCCATCTATTTGGATGATGAATATGTTTTTAAAAACTGTTATTTTTCAGTTAGTTCAGAGTCTTCTCATTGTTCATGTGGGTGTGACCCCACCGACTCTGAACCTCACGTCTGCTGCTAGCTGCAAGTGTGAGTGTGCGTATGAATATGTGTTGTAGGTCGACGTTATGTGATGTGTGTTGATATCTCCCTGCTTTGTATAAGAGTGCTGCTATCTGTGTTTGCTGATGCTGGATGCGGCACATGTACGTGTGTGTGTGTGTTATGAATTTCAACCAAGCAGATGGTAGTGGGTGAAAGAAGCTGAGCCAGTGGCCGGAGGCATTATGTTTTCAGTTTGTCCGTCCGTCTGTATGTACATCTCATTATTTTAACACAATATCTTAAAAAATGCTGTGAGAGAATTTCTTCAAATTTGGTGCAAATGTTCATTTGGACTCGATGATGAACTGAATATATTTTGGTGGTCGTGGATAAAAGGTCAAGGTCACAGGACCTCCTGTTCTTGACATGATATCATTTGTTATTAAGAATTACTTTGTATTTATATTTTTATGCTCAGGCACTAAAATTACTAAAATAATAGACGAGTGCAAGAGGAAACAATGAATCATAAACGGTTCATACATTAGTTTGTGATTGAAGGATTGTGATCAGCTAAATAAATAATACAGCCACTTAAATTAACTATAATTAATCTCTAAAGTTGTTAGATATGTATCTTGTCGGCCATTAGTCTGAAAAATTATAAAATAGAGAATTGTGGGTGTTCCCATACACATCTAATCACGTATTTATTTTTGGTAAAAGTCAAGTTCAGTTCAAGTCCAGTATTCCTCATCACTGATAAGGAAAGTTGTGACTGGGTGGTAGCACCTCCTGTGTATGAAGCAAGTTGCTGCTATTAGAACATTTGTTTTATTCCCTGGTTCCTGCCCTTGCATTCCTGACTTACACAGTTTTATGACCTGCTCCCCTTCGCTTTGTTTTTATAGAGACGAGCTGTGTTGAAGTCTTCCTCCCTGTCTCAGAATCGAAACATGGCCACTCTCCAGAGCAAACAGATTATCAGAGCTATTACACAGATCCACCAGAGGGACAGACCACACCTCATTTGTCTCCTCTTAATTCTGTCATAGGACAAATCCCAAATAAATCTAGCAAATGTTCATTATAATGAGGGAAACAATGTTTTCTCTGACTATGTTTAGTCTCTCACCCACACCAGGAAGTGGGCTGCTGTTTGTGTTTCTCCTCTTTTGGATGCTCTCTAGCCTATCGCTCATCTCCCCTGAGCTCCTCTGGAATCCAGGGAATGTTGTGGCCCCTGAACGCCTCTTGTGGTGTGTGTGTCTGTGTGTGTGTGCATCTACAAATAACAAGTATGAATCAGTGGCATTCAGTATAAGACGTATCTGATTGGCCTCACAGAGGTACCTTCATGATACACCCCAGGTATCACCCACACACACACACGTCCATGTTAATCTCCACATCTCTAAATATATCTCTCCAGTTGTCCCCCCCCCCCTCTGAACAAGGTCGTGTTTTCTTAAAGGTTTCATATGTGCGTGTGCAAACATACCTATGGATTTTTATGTATGTTTAACTGTTTGAAGGATGTTTTGGTTATTTGGGCCGAGGCTGCATTAAACAAGCATCTCCCTCATGTAAGGCCGGAGGTCACGAGGGGAGTAACCTGTTAGTATTCATGTAGCCTCGGCCAAAGTTTATTTTACCCCTTTTCATATTTGTTTTAGCTCGGTAGGTGTTTCACTGATGTGGCCGCTAGTATTGAATTTGTATACACGTGTTTATTTTCAGTGAAGAAATATTGGTTGAACTTACCAAAGTTCGTCTTATATCTTTTAGAATCTAAATTTGGTTTAAGAAGGGGGTTCTCACTTTTTGAATGTCACCTTCCAAAATCGGACCTGAGTATGAAAAAGTTGCACCACAGATGAAACTAGAATGTTACTCAGAGATTACAGACCTCAACCAAGGCCCAACAGTCAATCAAGCTGCACCAGAATGCTCACACTCATAGATATCCGTTCTCCATCAAGACCTATGAATAAGTGTTAAAGAAAGTGATCATGATCTGCAACAACAGGATATGAGTTCCACAAATATATATGGAAATTGAGTGATTTTTGTGAAATCCTGCGAACCATCAAAAACATGTAGACATAAACATAACAATGATTTTTTGTCGTCCTCCAGCTACGAGACGACCTCCAGCGAAGAGTCCAGTGGAGACGAGAAGACGAAGGTGGAGGTGGAGGTTGAGGTAGAGGAGGAAGAGGACAGCTCAGAGCCAGAGGTGGAGAAGGAGAAGGAGAAGGAGAAGGAGAATGAGAAAGAGAAGGAGCCTGAAGCGTCAGAGAAGCCTGAGGAGGCAGCAGAGACCCAGGCAAAGGATGCAGAGGTCCCTGCTGAGGGAGGAGGTGCTGCTGCCGGAGAGGAGCAGAGTGAAAGAGGCCTGATGGATCCACGGAGCAGCCAGGAGCTGCAGGAGGAGCAGGCTGAGCGGTGAGTCACAGCTTCAATTATAGTGATGTATTAGGTTGTTTCACTGTCACCAGCAGTCGAGGCTTCGCAACAGCTTTTAGTGCGTCTCTACAGAAACACACAAGGCCTCCGAACTGTGAATGGTCAATGTTGGCTGTTTGTTTCTTCTCTCCTAAAAGTTTCTAATCTGAGTGTTATCTACAGAAAGTGAGAGTGATTGAAGCTAGAAAAAGGTTGAGTTATTGGGTGTGTTTTTAATACCTGCACTGATTTGTAGTCAGGTTTCTGAGGTAACTGCTTCAGTGTCCAAGTTTCCAGAGCTCACTAATGAACTGACCTAGCAAGGATATCACCAAAAACACTTAGAAGTTTACAGTTATAACACACATGCAGGAATTAAAATGTGTAACTACATTCAATAAACCAACTAGAGTGTCACCAAATCACACACACTCATAGATCAGATATCAGATAACGTGCCAATTATTCCCTGAGGCAAACATTTTAAAATAATAATGTCCAATATGAATAATGTTATTTATGATAATGATACATAAACTTTAGATTAACGTTGGACCAAAGATCTCATAAAACGTCATAGCTGAATTAGCACCAATAGCTGGACTTATGTGGTCAAGTGGCCTGTGGCAAACTATGTGTCTTTAAATGTTGCATCAGAGCGATATTAGGGAAAGTGTTTAACCAGTGTAGGTTGTGTCGTTAAGTTAATGACAGAATATAAATTACTTTACTCTGAGCAATATAATTAAAACACAACAGGCTCCCTGTACCACACGTCTTTAAAGATCACAGGGTTGTCGGGTAGGAACAAGCTCGTGCTTTGTTTTGTGTCCAGCTGCTGCCGAGATACTTGGATAGAATGCTGATTGACGCTTTAATATACAGTGCACCTCACACACACACACACACACACACACACACACACACACACACACACACACACACACACAAACACACACACACACACGCACACAAATCCATTTAACACACACTCATTACTACATACACTTCTGTTCATCCCTGCCTACCTCTTAATATGTTGCACAGACTCGTTGCCACACACGTTCACACACACGCGCACACACACACACACACACACACACACACACACACACACACACACACTCACACACAAGTGTCACACAAAAGACACGGACTAGCATTCACCCTTAAGTACCAGAGGTCCGGGACAATAAGCAAATAACCAGAAGTGTTGTTCTTCCTTTCACTGAATAATGACTTTTCTGCCTCAGGTACTTAAATAGAACTGGGGGCCGTGGGGGCCAGACATTAGATGGGGCCCCTGGCAGAGAACAGGACATATACTAGGCCATCACTCACCACCTACATATATGTGTGTGTGTGTGTGTGTGTGTGTGTGTGTGTGTGTGTGTGTGTGTGTGTGTGTGTGTGTGTGTGTGTGTGTGTGTGTGTGTGTGTGTGTGTTATGGATGGAGTACACACAATGATTGTGACCTACTCAGGCTCAGTGTGCATGATGGACGAGCATCACAAGCAGTGAATCAGTGTAAACTGTTACCATAGACGTATGCATGTGGTATCAATGTGTCACAGTGTTGACTGATGTGTCGTGTGTGTGAGTGTGTGTGTGTGTGTGTGTGTGTGTGTGAGTGTGTGTGTGTGTGTGTGTGTGTGTGTGTAAGCCTGCAGGGTATCTTTTATCTTTTGTTTTCATCCCAGACTGATTTTACACAGAACCACAGAAGCCGTCTCTCGGCCACATGTTTCCAGACTTGATGGTATTTCCACATTGAACCTGCACAAAACACAACAATGGAAAGAACAGATGTGGAGAGTGATGGGTTACACGTGGATTTGTTTTTTTTTAAATTCTAAAGTTCTCTGTAACGGGCGACTGAAGACTTCTTCTTAACGTGTCAACTTGTTCTTTGTTCTCAGGGAGAAAGTTGACAAAGCGTTTATCGATGCTTGCATCTATGTGAAGGATCGTATGGAAGAGGTTCCATCGCCTGATAAAGAAATGGTATGGATTTACACTTAGAATAAATCTTTGTTTTCTTTCACGTTCAAAGTTAGTATAACCTCTTGTAATGTATTTACTTTTCTGTCGCTGGAATGATTATGTCGTCTTTACTGAGCTTTCTGACGTTAATGAGTAGAGTGATGGTGGTTTACTGTGTGTTTCCTACAGTAAAAATGCAGACGTGCCGTTTTCATTCCCGTCTTTCATCTCCTCCCTCTCTCCTCAGCGTCAGGTTTTAGTGGTGCTCTACCAGGAGTGGTTCAAGGTGTCCAGTCAGAAGGACTCGCAGGCCGACACCGTCAGACTGTACCTGCGACAGGTGGGCTTGACCACGCCCACTCTTCTGCCATATGTGGTCAACTTGACAGATGGCAACGGGAACATGGCGCTGCACTACAGCGTGTCACACTCCAACTTCCCCGTGGTCGAGCTGCTGCTGGACACTGGTGAGATCCACACACACGGCTGAATGCAGAACAGATGAGGGCAAGATGATGCTCAATTAGGTAGTGAAACCCTGTGTGTGTGTGTCTGTGTGTGTGTGTGCAGGTCTATGTGAAACCAACAATGTGAACAAGGCCGGCTACACTCCAGTGATGCTCGCTGCGCTGACAGCTGCTGAGAGCCCCGGTGATCTAGAGGTGGCTCAACAACTTCTGAGACTGGGAGATGTCAACGCTCGCTCCAGACAGGTAATAAACAGGAAGTGCTCCCAGCTACTAACACGCTCTCTCATATGGTCACAGGCGGTGCAGACTGAATTTCAGGAAGAGTAGATATAGGAATTAAAATAAACTTCTCCGGGGGATGTGAGGATATTTTTTTACAAGTGGCTACTTTGTAGAAATACAGGTAACATCAGCTGTTTTCTCAAAACATCTTCAGAGGAAAATCAAATCTACTGACAAGAAGTACACTAGTGTTTATAAGTAGTGTGAATAATTTATCTCTTGGTTAACAACAAGAGCTGTTATGACCTTTAACAGTCGTATCGGTATCAAGGTTTGGTTTGCTGATATTAACTGATATGAAAACTTTGATTTTACTGAATAAACAATCGTTTTATGTTTATATTCCCGAGGAAACACGGCAAACAGTCAAGTCAGTAGCTTCCTTTTACATTAAAGCTTAAAAGATACTTTAAACATCCCGCATTTTATTAATGTAATAAATTTTCATGATTAAATGTTTATCACAGGCTTAGTGCTTTTATCCTTTGATGACTGTTTCTTATTTGTTTTTATGTTATTATTCTATGTTTATCTACTTGTGTGATGGTTTATTATCCAAACACTTTGAAAGTTTGTTTTGTGCGATAGACATAAAGAGATGATTATTAATATTATGAAAACTATATAGATCTGGTTTTATATATATTTTTTAAATTTATACTGGTTTTGAATCGATTTTATGATTACATTTTAAAATATCAAGGCTCAATTTCATTTCTTTCTCATCAGGGTTTAATAACATCTTAGGAATCATTAGAAATGTATATATATATATATTGGCCAATATATCGGTATTGCAAATTATTTCTTCCCTATAGCCCCCAAGAATCCATATCAGTTGTGCTGTGATTTATAGCCCATGTTCCGTGTAGACATTGACCGAGTGTAAGAGGTTTAGTCTGAATTTATCCATCTTACTGGTCTTCACATGAATTTCTATAAGACTGTGAGTTTTGTCTGTTGAAGTTTTAACCAGTATAAAGTTATTACCTGTCACTCACTCGTTACACGATGATTCTGATCTTCTGAGACGGTTTTGTCGAGGTCACTCACTCTTCCTCCTCCAGCTCTCCTCCCGACCCTGCGTCTCTCTTAATCTCTTTATCCCTCATATATATTTATATAGATTATCCCCTCAAACTCCCCACCCCCCTCCCACTGTTTGCTTCTAATTCTGTTTCTCACTCCTTCTCCAGGCGGGCCAGACGGCACTTATGCTCGCGGTGAGCCACGGTCGCGTTGCCATGGTGAAGCTGCTCTTGAGCTCGGGCGCGGACGTCAATGCTCAGGACCGCGAGGGATCCACAGCCCTGATGTGTGCGAGCGAACACGGACACGTGCACATTGTTCGTCTGCTGCTGGAGACGGGTCGCTGCGACGCCGGCCTCGTGGACAAGGTGAAGGGCTGAACTCACATCAACTGGTCTGCTGTCAAAACTGAAGATGCTTTACTTCTCATTATGGTTTAGAACGGGCACATTCAATAGTGACACTTATTATGACATATGGAGCCAGGTTAAGATCTTACTCAGATTGTTAGACCAGATACGCCCCCTTACAGACCAACGTTGAGTGGCAGTCCACTGTGACATCACTCATTGGTTTCGAAACCTTGTGTCTGGCAACCAGAAACCAGACATTGCCATATTTGGTGGAGCAGGGGGTGGAGCCTGACTGCGAACTTGCCCACCAACACCTGAAACCTGCACCTATTGGATGGTGCTGGCTGTCAGTCACATGGTATCAATGCCTCAAGGTGTTAAGTGATTTATTGTTTAAATTTACACAATAAAATCTTTGAGAAAATATTTACTGAAATCATAAAACAAGAAAGAAGTAGCAGCAATTATTCCAAATTTTCTATAAAAACTGACGCCCTCTCCTGGTCATTCAAGAAAATACAGATTTCAATCCCCTCGACATTGGCTTCACTTTTTAGACCCGTAGTTTAAATCCATATTTTGATCTACAGTCTATGGTTATAACTCTACTTTTATAAAAAACTACGAGAAATGAATGAGTTGATCTCTATTGGAAAACTTCAGAATGGCTTCACCTCTGGTCCCTGTAGTGGCCACGTTACTTTCTAATAGAGGTTAATTCTTTACAGAGGATCACTGCATCACTTCTGATACTCTGCAGCTCTCACCACACTAACGGTCACGCGGCTCCTCGTAGGAAGTGTCACTACGTATTAGGACATCGCTGTGTTCAGCTTAAGGTGGCCGGTGTAGCTGTAGACATACAGGGCCCGGGGCCGGGGCCTGGACCCTCACATAGTAGATTGATTGTTCAACCAAGTGCATTATTGATTCCTCTGGATTGCTGATTCCCTTGTGCAGTCGCAGTCAGGGAACCAGTCGCAGCGATGCCTTGCTCAGCCACTGGACTGCTCCATTGCAAACAATACTGTGAACAATACTGCTGCTGCTCATACATCATCTCAACCATTCAAGCCGGACCTCCACTCCTGCAATCACCCCCCTGGGCTCTGATTCTATTGTCCCTGAAGGATTCACAAAACCCTGTGTCCGAGATGATGGAGAGAAATCTGTAAACCATATTATCTGCTGTGTGATTGAATCTTAAAACAGGTGAAATGAGCAGCTCTGGAAGGTCACTTACCTGCCGGTTCGCAGTAATATCTAAAGGCTGCATAGTATTTGCTGAATAGAAGAGATGTTGCTGTACAAGGCCAGTTTACTCAGCCGTGGAAATTTATAGCTGCTTGTCTTGAATCGTGTGTCAGCATCAAGCTCACAACTTAATCTACAGAGACACAGGCTTGTAAGGGAAGGCATCGTGAAGAGGTTTGTTCTTCCAGGGAAAGAAAGGGAGTTTTTGTGCAAGGACACACATATAGTTTTTTCTCACGCAGTTGGATAATTGTCAAAATAGTATTATTGTTATTTGGTCAATGGATGGTATAAATTGACAAAGGGGTCACATGCTAAAGTATGTTATTATAGTTAAAGAGATGAGTTAGAACATCAAGGCCCAATTTATAGCTACATTTAAATTCACCTGATCCCTATTTATTATCTGAGAAATCAATAAAAAATTGGAAAACCGGTTCCTAGATCTGTTCCCTGATCTGGATCCTCACCTCCTCATAAGTCAAATGTAATGACTTCTTTCTTGGGTCATGACTCACGGCTCTGCAAAATGTCAGGGAAATCTGTTATTGTTGTGGAATCCTTCTAACAAATAAACAAACAAACAAACAACATAACCTCCTCCGAAGACACAACATTTTCAATTTCCTGTTCCTTTCATACGATTTCCTTTCCTGACGTCCCACAAAACCTCTCGGATTCAACTGTACGCAGGCAATTTCTGCACAGTGCAAAGAGGCTAATCTGTGGATGATTAGTTGCACCTTGTTGATCTGTTGAGATGTGTTTGCAAGAGAGGTTTTAAAATTATTTTCACTGATTTGAAAGGAGGCAAAACGTTCTTCCCAGAGATATTTCGAGATACTGAACCCAGCAGAATATGTGCTCTAATGTCCAGCTTCTAGATAACGAGCAACACAACACTGCCTCCTTCAGGATGAGAACAGCCACTGCATCGTCTTCCACATGAAACTAACACCTTCCCTCTGTCTTCCCTCAGAACGGTCAGACCGCTCTGTCAGCGACCTCCCACCCAGAAATCGTTGACCTTCTGAAGGCCCAGACCGAGGGCCAAGCCTCGGGACCCCCGGCTGCCGGAGACCTCCTCTGAGCCAGGCAGACCCCGTTTACTCTTCCAACACCGCACCACACTTCAAGACCCTCTGCCACACCAACGTAGAGGGAAACAACCGAGACACACAGGAAACACTCTGCCACGTTTACTGTGGAGTCGTGGGAGCTCCTGCAAACGTACGACCACACATTTCTTCCACATCTCTGCCGACACAGTGTCATATGCTGCATCAACCACTCAGTGGACAGACAACAGAGAGGGCAGGTGGTCAGACATATATATATATATATATATATATATTATATTTATATTCTCACCCCACTGTATATGGACTGGCAAGTGGACGCTGCTTCCTCTCATAAAACTAGCTTGTCCGGTAAGATACTAAGCACATGATCTACCTTTCAAATATATGATATGAGATATGACCTGATTTCTATTTTTTTCTTCATTGACTTGATCCATATTTGGACATAAGCCATTATTAAGAACATAGTATATATGTAGAGTGTTATTCTAACAGATAATAATCATATACAAACACAGAAAGTGTATTTTCTACTGTTTTGTTTTTTTAAAGTTGTGTTTATGTACAGTGAGAAGTCCTCTATAATATCGGTGTCCAGAAGAAACTATATCTCCAAAAGTGTAGATTGCAAAGTAGAACTCGTGGTGAAATTTCCCATCATTCAGTGGGGTTTGGCATCATTTAGTGTGTTGTTATATTATGTTCTTCACGTCTGACATCGTCTGTGAAATATAGAAAAAATAAATGGTTTAGTTGGAGATAAAAAATCTGTTGGAAACAGAAGAAATGATTATTTTTAAATAACCTGATAAAAGACAGAAAAGTCTACAAATATAAGAGGATTGTATTCAGAAGGCGCTGCATGCAGACACTCAGTCACGCCCCCTGCTGGTCGCCCTATAGTAAACCAACAACAGTATGTTGTAATACTGTCTGTTCTCATGATTATAATCTCTCTCTCTGTGTCTCGGTCTCCATCCTCCAGTTCACCTATAACGTACGTCTTGTTTGCCTGCTTGCATCCAATCGAATCATGTATGCAACTGCTTCAAAATGCACAATGAATGTCAGGCTGGCTGCGACTCATCCAAATAGAAAACTGTAGCTGGCACGGACAATGGGACTGACCAGGAGTTAGGTGTCGGTGTCAAAAGACGTTAATTTTGAGGAAAAATCCTCAACACAAAGATCTGATTTGCCTGATTTCAAATAATCACTAACACCAGAACTGTGTTTTGTTTTGTTTTCTGTCTAAAGCAATATAAATGGCTGAGTGGCTTTGATCTCGCCTTAATCAGACGACATGTGGAGGAGACGTGTTCCAGGGAGCGTGGCCTTTTAGCATCTGTTTACCACTAAACTACACCCATATTCTTAAAGTAATCTTCCAGCAAGAGTACTGGTCTGATGAAGGTTTTACGACTCAGTGTTTCTCCCAGTGCAGATGTCAAACTGGTCAGTAAGTTTACAAAGAACAAAAGGGAAACTGATTCTCTGGAGGTTTAATTACAGATGAACTCGTAACTGCACAATTGCCATTTTTTAAATCCACTGTTTACATGTGACCTGAGAATGGAGATTTAAAAACGGGGGAAACAACACAACAATTAACAACTGCCATGTTTGTGGTCGAGTGAACTTCTGCAAAAACAAGGAGAACGATTCCTCCGATCTTAGATAAACTTTTTCATTTGTTTCTAACTGAAGAACCTGAATTAGATTTCAAATGTCTTAGTTTTCTCTAATAATATAAAACAAGTATGGTGCTGTCTCGCAAGCTACTTCAGGTGAATTCTGCCTCCACCGTTCGCTGGCGTTCGCTTTGGTTCTCCTCATCATCCACACACACGTGCACAAGGCTACACACAGACCCACACATGGACGTCTGCATGCAGCCCAGAACAACAACTTTTCTTTTTCCTGAGACACAGTGTGGTCTGACCTCCGATCCTGCACCAGTACTCGCATATCTGGACACTTTATAATTATGGGTGTTGGAATGAAACTATGTACAAAGACAAGAAGACAGAGGGATGACATAAAGTATGTTAATTATATAGTAAAAGCTGCATTTACTCTAAAACAATGAGACTTTTCCCAGCATTTGTTGAGTCACAGGCTACAAACATGTGCGTCTGTGCCCGAACGTGGATCTGACCCGTGCTGCCGTGAAGCCTCTGGTGTTTCTGGTGTTTCTGGTGTCTCCGGTGTTTCTGGTCTTCCGTGCCTGTGTCTTCAAGTCTTAAATCTCATCCATATGTTTAATCCAGTGTGACCCAGATGTAATAAAGGTTTGCGTAAGTGGCTGAACACCAAAGACCTGAAATCCAATCTGTTTCACATGGGGTTAAATATATATCTATTTTACCTGTTCCTGTAAAATCCAGCCAAATACATGTATATACAATATTGTGAAGAGTATATACCGAGTATTGTCTGACAAGTTTGCTCTATAAATGATATTGAGTATTTATTCCAAAAGCTATATTTTTACCATATATATATATATAAATATATATAGTATACTTATGTATGCATGGACAAATACTCCAGTGAATCTGTCGCGAGGGGAATTTGGATGATTAGAAAATATGCGATATAAGCGTTCCCTGAGTATGTGATTATTTGACTTGACGTTGACTGGTCAGGTGGTTTCGTCATGTGTCACGTGTCGTTTTAACACAAACGTTGATGTTTGTGTTGGGGGGGGGGGGAATAAGAAGCAGATCTGACACTGGTCTAAGCTGCAAAAGGGCAAAGTCCTCTCGTTGGAAAAACCCCATCTGAAAATCTGAGTCTGTGTATATGACAGAGTCAAATGTAAAAACCTGTACCTCTCTGTAGTATTCCTTGTACAACAAGCTTGTATGTTACAAACCAGAGAACTAATTCTAAATAAATGAATATTTAAAACTTATCCTGTGCCGTATTTTCTCTTGTCTTATTATTACCGACGGGGAAACAGCAGCAAAGTGAAGAAGACGCAAAGTGGATCTAGTTTCAGCTTTACTCTTTGTGAAAGACACAATTAATAAAACATCGGTGTAAAAGACTCATTTAAGAGCGTTTGATCCGATGTTGTGCATCTTACATATATTCATGTGGCCACTGTTACAGAAATGCAATTCAGCAGAGTTCACCTTCTGTTCCCTCTACATAGATTAACAGGAGTTTTGATACTGAAATTGACAAAAGACAAGTTCTTAATGGACCTTATTTGTCTTTTCAATTGAGATTTAGTTGTCAACATTGAAGACAGATCTTTACCGTCATTAAACAATTATATGAATGATTTTTAATTATACCTATACTCATATGTTCATGGATTTGATACAACTAAGAAACAAAGATTGCACAATAATGTCAGTAAACCATTGTATGTTGTTTACATGTATGTTGTTTATATGTTGTTTACATGTTATTTACATGTGTGGGCCACAGCTCTTCTGCTGGTATATGTTGTAATGGAGCACAATGACCAGCAGGTGGTAGTATCACAATGCAGTAAGATGACAGCAGCTCTTCTTCACTGTGGAGCTGCTCCTTTCCTACATATGAAGAATAATGTATAAATCAGAGAGAACTGGATTTGCTGTAGATTTTCTTCAAATTGTTTCAGTCAAGTCTTCTTCCGTCCCAGTTAGTGTTCACACACTGAGATTCCACAGATCACATGTGGGTCATCAGGCCTGATAGGAGTCAGGTTGAAGAAGTGAAGGTGGGAACGGGATGGAAGGCTTTTCACTTAATACACCACAGCTCGGATCATTAACATCTTTCTCTAAGGAATGTGTGGTCGAGAAATCCCTTCATCAGAAAGAAGTAACGTGTACTTAACTGGCAAAGCCACACTATAAAAACTTTACAAGCAGGGGTGCTGCAATAAGGGAGGTGGAGTGAGGAATTGCCTGGGGCCCTGAGCTGAGGGGGGCCCCCCCCAAGAATACACAGCAGTAGTGATGGATGGATGGATGGATGGATGGATGGATGGATGGATGGATGGATGGATGGATGGATGGATGGATGGATGGATGGATGGATGGATGGATGGATGGATGGATAGTTAGGTAGGGAGGTACTTTAATGATCCTGAGGGTAATTTGCAATGCACCACACCTTACAAGACGCTGGTATGTTTTTTGATCTTTCATGTGACTTTTATCTCCAAGCAATACAATGAGTTGGGTAAATGTACTTAGTTACATTCCACTCCTGGCCCATTAAAATTTGTATCTATCAGACACCAGTTGCAGCAAGTTCCTGCAAAACCAGAACAACAGTTGCAACAGTGGATTTGCTGAACAGGTTTCTCGTACTTAAAGCTGACAATCTTTATGTCACAAATGATGCATTTTTCCACCTGATTGTGGCCGGAACTATGAGAACGGACCCTTCTCACCCCCCACCCCCCCCGTCAGTCAGTCTCTATTTTAAGCCTCGGCAGGCGGCCTAACGGACAATTAGCTGCGTGCCAATCATTAGATCATCACCTTGATCATTACGCCACATTAGCTGCTTGATTTCCTCGGGGACCAGGAAACCACCTGCCATCAATAGACTTAGTGTCCTCAGTGTTTCTCCTTTGTTCAGACGGTTGAGCTCCCTGACGACTCCATCTATCACAGTCTCACTCAGATTTGTCAGATTTTAAAGTCACACAAAGACTAAATATTCATGTAGTAGTAAAGCTACAGCATCACTCAGCGTTAGCAGCGGGGCTCCGATGCAGAAGAGCATCTTGTCTCTGCTAATGACGACACTGGTTTTGTGCTCTTTTAAGTGTCGAGATGTGAAAAGAAAGCGAAGAACAGATCTTCAAAGAAAAACAGAAGAGAAATGGATCAAGGGAAAACTCAGGAACGCGACTTAAACTGGCACCAGGAGGATTTAAAGAATGAATGAAGGTCTAGAGATGTGTATGAGATATCTGTAGAAGTATGTCTTTGAAAGTATAATTTCTAGTTCTTTTTATCTACATTCTAATGTTACTTGGGTATAATTTACTTGTGAATATAAAGTACAGCTGCATGATGATTGGTTTCAAGGACAAAATATTCCTACAGCAAGCTCACGTTCAGGTAACAGAGCACTTTGACTGCCCCCTGGTGGCTGGCTGCTGTACAGGTCATAAACCCTGCCTCCTCAATGTTATATGGTCAAGCTAAAAAGTCAAAGAGATGTTTCTGGCAAGTTTGGTTTTAATCAGATATTAGACGCTATGAAAACGTTATGAAAAGTCTCGAGTGACAGCTGAGCACGTCCATCTTAAAAGTCTATGGACTAACTAACTTCCCTGTGATAACTCCAACATAAAACACGTCTATGTATTTTATTTTTACGAGGTGTTAAATCAAGTTTATTGCCAGTACCGTGCTTTACTTCATGGGAATGATGGGAGTGATAATGGCCGACTGCACTGTCACTTTCACAGGAAACAGATGGCTGTGAATCACAAAGTGAGAGGAGGAGAGTGATTCGCTCTTAGCTGTGTAGGACGTGGAGCTGCCTGTTTTCTGAGTTGTTTCCAGATGTGGCGATAATACGCACAACACACTGCACACAGAGCTTAATGTGGAGCCATAAACACACATGATCACATGCACTGAGACAGCACCAGGGAGGATAATGAGTTGAAATGATGTTGTTCTCTACCTCAGCTCCTCTGTGGAGAGCAGGAGATTCCACAGAGGAGAATCTGGTTGTGATGCATCAGCGTCTAAACAGCCTCACCTGCTCCAGCTGGAAGAATCTTTATAATGACATTCATATCTCACAAATAATGCAAAGATCACATCTGCAGGACATGAGGGGGCAATAGTAGTTGTGATGTTTTGGTGTAATTGCATGATGCACGTTTATGTCCCTGTTGCTGACTGGGTGTGTGTGTGTGTGTGTGTGTGTGTGTGTGTGTGTGTATACAGACACAACTTAGGAGGGCAATAAGCCGCTCACAGGGAGTGAAGAACGAGCCCATTACAGACGGTGTGTGAATGCCCTGAAACTCAACTCACACTGGGCTCCGGTGCCAGCCAATTACACTGATATACAGTGTTTCTATTTAGTGTGTGTGTGTGTGTGTGTGTGTGTGTGTGTGTAGCCTCACATGCAAACACACTATGTGGGGGGTTTCTTATTGAAAATATGAATCTCACTGCTTAGCTGAAATCCTCTCATCATACGACAACCGTCCACAAACACACGTATGGACAAAGAGAGAGAGAGAGGTAGTGAGAGAACAGAGCAAGAGAAGAATACAGAACACACACACACACACACACACACACACACACACACACACACACACACACACACACACACACACACACACACACACACACACACACTAATCTGAATTGCAGATGTTTTGGTGGCCTCTGCCAGCTCCGTGATGATGAGCCGTCCTCGTTAGCACGGAGACTTTTAGCTGTAATTATCTGGTAATGGCACTTAGCCCATCAACTCCTCCTCTAGTGTGTTCCACTGCAGACACAATCCCTCACACACACACATTTTCAGACACACACTAACACACACACGTGCATGCCCATGCGTCGAGGCAGAGGTACACAAAACACAAAACACAGACGGACAGATGCACAGAGACACACAAAACCCATGGATGCAGGCAGGGACACTGCAGACAAACACAAACACAAACACAAACACAAACACACACACACACACACACACACACACACACACACACACACACACACACACACACATAAATATAGACAGGGGAACAATAATAGCTGCAAACACACCACTAAATACTATGTGAATACAAACACACATACACACACACAAAGACACACAAACTGTTCCATATTCCTGCTCCCCCCACTTTGCCCTAATGGTAAATCTGTGCAACTTATTATCCAGGAGATAATAGGACCTGTCATGCACGAGGAAGAGGGAGGAAGAGGGAGGAAGAGGAGGAGACAGGGAGGCAGAGGGGCGAGTGTGTGTGTGTTCGATGCATTTTTAAACAGAAAGTCTTTATTGCAGTAACTTAACGAGGCCAGATGTGGCACATTACAGTAACCGCTCCTCTTTCAAACTCCTTATCACTGCAACAGAACGGAGCCGCGGTGGGATTCTTATTTTTACAGAAAGGAAAAAGCTCAAACTGCTGATGGAGTCAAAAAAATGAAATGGACCAAGAGAGACAGGGTGAGTGAAAGACAGAAAGAGAGAGAGAGAGAGAGAGAGAGAGAGAGAGAGGGTGAGAAAATGCAGGGAGGGATGAAATGAAAGGAAAGAGCTGATGCAAATGGAACCAACTAAAAGAGGGGGGGGGGATTGTTAATTTACTTTTCACTGGCAAGTTTTATTGCAACGCTTGTGAGACACTTTATTTGTTAATTTTGTGAGAGAGGAGAGACATAAACCTGCTTCACCTCTGCAGGGAATACAAACACAGGTGAGAGAGGAAGAGGTGGTGGAAAGAGAGAGAGAATGGAGAGAATAACGGGCCCTGGAAATAAAAGAGTGTTTGTTCCATCCCTGTTCTGATGGTTTGCAGCATAGTTTTCTTGCAGCAGAGCATGAAATCAGTGTTTTCTTATTAACAGCAGCCTACATGTTAATCCAGGTGTCAGTTTGAACTAAAATTAAAACTGCACCTGGATTGATTACCTTCTCTGGCCACATGGGGGCAGTGCAGCGAGCTGTACGCTCCCCCTGTGAAGTTGATGTGTTTGCAAACAGTGGCTTATTTACATATCCATCAGACTCGGAGCCACATTATCATTCATTGGGAGTGATGTTCCCAGACACTTGATGAATCTGAGCCCAACGTCCCCCCCCCCCCCCTCTCCTCCACCTCCTGAGGGAAATACCCGGCTCTTTAGCTCTCGCTCGCTGCCGACTCTGTTGGTTTCACAGTGTGTGGTGTGTGCAGGTGTTGTCACTGAGAGCAGCTGATGAGAGCAGTGAGTGTGACCTGAGACAGTTAAAGGCTCATTCATGCTCCACTTCAGATCGTGTGGGTTCCTGTCGTCTGATCGTTGCGTTCATTTCATCCGTGTTTGTTCACATCTTCTGAAAAATGACGAATATGGACAAAGCTACCTTAAGAGGGCCGATCATAAGACGTGAATATAAACAATACTGGAACTTTTTGTAGTTGTCAACAAACTCTAGACATCTATGGATGCAAGTTTCTATCTGACGAAGGACGAATGGAAGGATGTGGGTAGTGACGGCTACATCGTTTGAAACTGACCTTTGTGGACATACGGCTGCAGAAATGAGCCTTTAGTTGTGTTGCAGGAGAGAAGAGCCACAAACAACATCTCTGAAGCTGCAGAATAAACCATCAAGCGGCTGTGGATCAAGACGGGTGATCCATGGTGTATCCCACAGCTCGGACACAAGCCGGGGAGTGATCGACCCTGACTTCTCTGGTTGAGGATGTCTGATGATCAGATACCTGAAACACCCCTATGACCTCAGGTCACTGATGAGACATTTGTTTTTGACAACAAACTGAGAGTCGGGGAAAAAGGCTTCGTAAAGCAGAGCGGAGCAGTAGAGATCAGGTTCATCACATATCATCATCATAACAGTAAACCTGGTCCTGATTGGTTGCATTTTGAGAAACATCCTGCAGCACAAACTCATTTTATTATTGAATGCAAAAACTCTTGTAATTGTGCTTCTAGCAAAAAGGAAAATACTCCTGGAGGAGAAGGCGAGACACTGAGGTCTGTTGTTCCCAAATCATCTTCCTGAGTAGAGTTGTAATTCAAGGCTCGCCGAATCTTTGATGAATCTGTAAGTGGCAGGTGGAGAGAGGAGGTTCTTCTGCTCTCATCCACCTGGATGCTCCGCTAACTCAGAGTGTTAACAAATAGAGTGAGACATGGCCTCCACTTAGCAGACGAGAGGGAAACGTGTGGTGGTGAGAGGAGGAGAAGAGGTGGAGTGTTGTGGTGCTGGGAGGCTGCAGTCACCAGTGGGATGTTACTGGGACTTAAACAGAGAAATAGATTAGAGCTGGAGGACAGGGACGTGGACGGAGTGAAGACTGAAGGTTTTCTCTGCATTTAGGCTCCTCACAGCTTTTTAAAGACACGTCTGTGGTCGGGTGGACGGATATAAAAACAGATTTCCCAGAGGTCAAATGTGTCTGTGTCTTCAGTTTATTGGAATTGGCATTAAAACCATGAAATGTTTCAAACAATTATATCACTAGATCACAGACCTCCACCAAAGTCCAACTGTTTCCTTAAATCTCATCAAGCTGTGCACTCATCGATATCAGTTCCTTAAATGTGTCTGATTTTTATCATCGAGATCTATTAATCAGACGTGTGATGCAACGTCTGCAACTTCAAACGCAGCGGATTAAAAAACAGCGAGAGATAATCTGTTCAATGTCGAGACAGCTCCCTCCTTCCCTGTGACCAGACAAAATCAATTCATGTTTTTTATTTAGGAGCGGGACACTGAGGGGAGGCTGGAAACGTTTTACTCAGAACGTATTATCTGTGCTCGCTGACGACGTCCTGAGGAAGACGAGGACGTTTCAAATCAGATCTCAATCAACCTCAACTTAGAAACAGAATCTATAGAACAGCTATCGACAGCAGGTCCTACAGAGGATTAGAGTTCTATGTTTAAGTTGCTCTCCTCGTAAAAAACTTTTCTTCACTCTGCATGACGAATCAAATTTGATCCTGCAGGAGAAATACCAGTCTCTACAGCTTAAAGTAAAAAGGATCGTGTCAGAGTAATGACTGAGCAGTTTTCTGAAGGTGACCGGTCAATGACGGAAATAAAAACTGCTCTTGAATAATTGTGCAGATGGTTTGTTTCCCTTTCGTACCTAAAATCTGAGAAATTACCATGAAACACAAAAACAGCACAGATTGAAAAACGAGACAAATTACTAAATTTAGGATTTATAAAAGTGCATTTGAATTTAAAGAAGTTTAAATCTCTTTGAGGTTGTCTGTTTGTATTATTCATTCCTTAACAGAGAGATAACCTTCAGCTCTGTAAAACAACTTCAGCAAAACATAATATCATCAAGGTGAAGGAGGCAGATTCATGCGTCTTAGCTACACTGCAGGTAGCATGTAGCCTACGCAGGGGGCCTACGCCATTGTGATCATTCATAGTTGTGAGTAGGTGTGTGTGTGTGTGTGTGTTGCTATGCAATAACACCAGTGAAACGCTAGTGGTTACAGTTATCCAAGCCCATAGTCTCGTCTCCATCCGCCCTAAACATCGGCTTTTCCAGCTGGACTGTCGTAAATCTTTTCTCTGAGCTCGTAGATAATTCATCCCAGCGACAGACATTGAGAATAGTTTATAGAAAAAAGCTACTTTTCTCCCTGATTGTTTAATTTGCTGTTGTAGGTCATGAAGAGGCAATAAGACCGTTTTATAACCAGTTAAAAAGCCCTTGTTGGGACTTTAATTCAAGGTGGATATATTCACTTTGTTTTAAAAGCAGATAGAGCTTCATGATTTCTACAAACTTTACCTTGAAGAGTTGGATCCAGGTCAAAGAGACACTTTCAAAGGAGTCAGAGGCATCTTCCACTAAGCGCACAGACTCCAAACCCTCACATATGGATTATTAACAAGAGCATTTAGAATAAAACTATCTAAATTCCTTCTCTGACACCGGCTCTAAGAACAGAGAGCGATGCACCTTCACTGCAAAGTACCAAGCGAAACCAGGAAGACCAGAAACCTCCTGATCTGAGATGACTCCTCCAGTTATCGTGAATCTTCAGTGGAGTCGGTTGAGCCGCTCGGGGGGGAAGATGACGGGCGCTGAATCTTCAATGAGGAGCAGCAGCAGCCTGGGAACAGTGGGAAGGCCAAAGAGCAGCCAGCCCCCCCCCCACCGGCTCATCCATCAACTCCCCGATGAACTGTCACACTTCACGACTCTCCGGGGTCCACACAGGCTCACCACCCACCCCCCCGACTCCTGTTGAGTCTTTTGAGTTCTTGCTTTCCTCCGTCAGTTCAGTTTCCACCACTCACTTGAGTCGTGTTTCTCTCCTTTTGACTTTAACTGTAACACGTCTCGTTCCCTGGAGAGCAGAGCGTTGGAGAGAGAGGAGGAAACAAACAGAGCCGATGTCAAAGGGAAAACAACAAGATGGGTTTGAGACCCAGAGACATAAAAGGGGCCACTGGGAAAACAAGGACCCCCCCCGATGAGGTAGAACATATTCAGGGAACCCTCTTATATTTGACACAGCCTATTTTCTTTATAGTTTATAGTTTTGTGAAAGAACAGAACAAGAGAAATGACTTGGAAAGATATTAGACGTGCATTCAAAACACTGAATTCTCTAATATACTGATCATTTGAATGGATGAATCTGGAACCCTGCTAGTGTTCAGTCAATATCAAATTTCAAATTACAGCATTTTGATCTTCAAAATTCCAGCTGCGAGAGAAGCAATCATTGATTCCCGAGTGGCACATCAACCCCCAGCCACTGGGAACCGCCTCTTTTTGATTATGTCAACACTTTTCAGCAAATAGGTTTTCTCTCTGTGTGGTCGTTAATCGCAGTCTGGTGTTTTCTGTGTGGGAGAATAAAAATCAATAAAA
This sequence comes from Limanda limanda, assembly GCF_963576545.1. Lineage (NCBI taxonomy): Eukaryota > Metazoa > Chordata > Actinopteri > Pleuronectiformes > Pleuronectidae > Limanda > Limanda limanda. Next base: position 7,282,741 of record NC_083644.1, on the reverse strand, counting down.
GCTATGAATTGAAAAGTGCATTTAATCGGTTGCTCACCTACAGTTGTTCAGAAACGTAAGTGAATTAAATTGTGTTTCAGTATTTGGTGGATTATTTTCACCACATCATGTGACACATCAGGGCAGCATGATGTTTGGTTGTGTTGTTTCTCACGTGTCACTGATCTTAGTGCAGGTTGTGTTGTTTGCTCTCATGTGTAAAATTCTATAACTTGACTTGATGTGACTCAGCGTTGAAAGAAGGCGACACACACACATCCTGTTTACTGAGGATTTACATGTCAACACATGCAGAGGCAGTAAGATAATCTAAAATCCACAGCAGAACGATTGTTGTGTTACTTCGTCTTGTTTTGTTTCTGCACAACAAAGTGAATCCAGATCTCTGGGAGGCATCACAATGTTTACAAAGCAACATACATACTTATTGTCTTGTTTTCACACCCGACTGTTTCTTTTTTAATTACACAAAAACTACTAAGCAGATTTCTGGTGGAAGGATAAAGAATCTCCAAGAGCGAATCCTTCACATGTTGGCAGGGATCAGGACAAAGGGCGGATTCAGGAAGTAGTTTCATCACTTTCTTTATCATGGCAAGATAAAGCGAGTTTGTATTTCAGATTTCTCGGAATAAATCATGAGTCTTGATGAGAAAATCAGGCTTATTGAAATTTGTGAGAAAAAGTCCTAATTTTACAAGAATAAAGTCGTAAAAATTATAGATTTAAGAGAAAAGGTGATAATAAAACCATAGAGTTGTAATTTTAGGATGAGAATTAAGTATAAATTCACAAAATAAAGTCATCATTTTATGAGAATAATGTCATAATTTTCCTTTTTTAAGTTACGTGTCATTTTAGAGGGTTAATATCAGAAGCTTAGCCCGTTATCTGTGATAAAATAAGGACTAAGGATCATCTTGTTGAGTTATACTTACAAATTACATAATCTTCTGTGACATTAGCACCAATCCTCACAAGTAGCAGGACTTTGAAAAGGTTGTGCTTAGAGGAAAAGTTTGGGAGATGTCTGCCAGAGGGTTATTGCTGGTTGCAACCGGTCCAGAATCTATCTTTATTCTTGTTTTTTTTTCTCATTAAATTAAAACATCGTTCTAGCCTCAATATTCAGTCAACAAACTGTAAAAGTAAAATGTTCAGATCCGTGAAAACACCGTCAATCATCGTTACCTCAGCACATCATCGTCCTATCACATGAAAAGATTCACACAAACAAGATTTCACAACCTTCCCCATCATCGTCTTATTTAGGGGATTGAAGTTTGAATACAATCCTTACAAAAATCATGATGAAACACATTTAAATGTGGGTTCATAAGATTTTCAGATGAGTCTTTTCTATGTGGACGCTGAACTTCTTCAAAGTCAATGTTTCCTCGGTTACACAAGAATAAAAGCACTCAACACTGAAGGTGGGACAGTTTTTATAAATTTAATATATCAATATATAGAGATATTTATCAACAGCTTGATTTCATAGAAACGTGAGTGAGACCATTTTGGCATACAGTACACATATTCCATGTAAGTACAGAAGTTGCTAAGTTTTTAACCCCCCCCCCATCCCTAACCAATCCGCCTGTTAACCCCCCCCCCCACCCCCTCCCGCAGACACGTAACACAGAGGAACAGAAAGAGTAGAAGTTTACAGGAGCACAAAACAAGGCACCAATAAATTAAAATGATAACCCCTCCCCCCCGCCCCTCTTAAAAACAAAAAAACGCACAACAACAAAATGTATTCAACGGAATTAAATACAGTATGAACACTAAAGATCTGCAATGCTGTTAAAAAGCAAATGAATGGAACAGACGGGAGAGAGAGAGAGAAAGAACAGAAGTCAAATAAAAACACTTTGGCAGATTATTAATTTTTAGTTACAATCAAGTAGTAAAGAAATCCAGTGCTCGTGTGTACAAATAAATCCATATATAGTCTCGACTCCTTCTCACCCCAGAGGTCGTATGTACATCTTCTTTTTTTTTTTTTTTTTTTTTTACAGGTACATTTAAAACATTATCAAAAGGTTTTTCTGCTGTATGAAAACGTATTTACAAGTCAATGATTCAAAACCACGCGACTGGACCATTGGACTGCCCCCCCCCCCCATCCCACCCCCCCCCTCCTAAGAAGGTTATCTCTTTACACAGTGCAGAAGGCTTCTTGAAAAGGTTTGTGCAACAAACAGCGTAAAAAAATGCCTGTCGTATGGCTGTGGAATGGACAGAGACCCCCCCCCCCAATGGGGTTTTTAATGTTTTTTGTAGATTTCCTAGCAGGCGATGACTCGTGGGTAACATTTCAATGAAAACAGGTCGTCATGGAAACAGAAAGTTTCTCATATTGGAAGTTTTCCCAAAGCGACAGAGTTTTCAATTCAAAGAACTTCCAAAGATTTTGAGAATAAAGTTGAAATTTGTGAGAAAAAGTCCTAATTTTACAAGAATAAAGTAGTAAAATTATAGATTTGAGAAAAGGTGGTAAATCAACCATAAACTTGTAATTTTATGATGAGAATTAAGTATAAATCAACAAAATAAAGTCATAATTTTATTAGATTAAAGTCATGACATTTAGATTTTATGTAACGTGTAATTTTAGAGGGTGAATATCAGAAGATCAGCCCGTTGTCTGTGTTAAAATAAGAACTGAGGATCATCTTGTTGAGTTATACGTACAAATAACATCATCTTCTGTTACATTAGCACCATTTCTCACAAGTATCAGGACTTTGAAAAGGTTGTGCTTAGAGGAAATGTTTGGGAGTTGTGGCCCAGAGGGTTATTGCTGGTTACTTCCAGAATCTAGCTTTATCTTTATTCTTGTTTTTACACCTTTCTCTAATCTCAGACTTTTTCTTCTTCAATAAGCCTCAATATTCAGTCAACAAACCGTTAAAGTAAAATGTTCAGATACGTGACCACACCGTCATTCATCAAAATGTTACCTCTGCACATCATCGTCCGATCACATGAAAAGATTCACACAAACAAGATTTCACAACCTTCCCCATCATCGTCTTCTTCTTCTTCCCCCCCCATACCCTCCCACCCACCACCCCAAGACCTTCCATTTTTAGACTGACAGGTAGAAAAATGTAGGCGACTGAACACGGCCCTTCAAGTAATCAAACATCAAGTAGATCAAATATATGAAAGTGGGAATGGTTCCGGTGAGGAGAGAGAGAGAGAGAGAGAGAGAGCGTCAACTACAAATCACTGACAGACTTACCAAAAGATTCACATGATAACACGAGGAGCCGGTCGGTGAAGGAGAGTCACTGGGTCGACGAGAGCTCAATGCCAGGGGAGTCGAGTCCACGAGGGTCCGGGGGGGTCAGGGGGCCGGAGGAAGGCGGGGGGGCTCCTCCTGGCTCAGTGTTGCTTCTTTGTCTGTTCGCTAGGAGGTTTCTCAGCTCTGGGGCTTTTCCTTGATATTTTTAGTTCCAGGTTATTTCCTACAGTGTTTAACCCCCCCCAAAATTCTTCCAGTTTGTGTGTCTGTCCAACCAAAAAAAAAACAAAAAAACACGATAGCCCTTGCCAAAGGAAAGATGGTGGATGAGTAAAGATGGAGATGAGAGGGTCCTCAGAGGAAGCAAAGCTAAACTTCAGGAGTAAAACAAGCACAGACGGAGGTGAAGCTCGGCAGCTGGTGTTAGCTTTTCTTTTTACGGCGCATGAGGAGGTGAAGTGATGGAGAAACGTGGAGGATGTTCACCCTGTAAAAGCAGCATGAGCGAGACGCTGCTCGGTAAAGATTAGACGAGAGCACGGGGGGGGAGGAAGAAAGGACGAGCAGCAGGACGGTTAAAAACACGGATCAGGAACACCATAATTACAGCGTGTAATCACTTTAGATAAGCGGGTTATTAGGACTGTTAGTATTTGATTTGATCGGCTAATAACATGTAGCATCTTTCTCCATGAAATAGAATCGTGTCAGGGATGAGAGGACTGAGTTTGACCTGTTGTTAGAGCAAGCAGCCTATCAAGCAGTGGGATGTGTCAGGAGCATCCCACTGCTTTGGTCATGCATTAGTTTCAATATTCAGATCATCAGGTCTAGCTAGGTACTGCATTTTACTGAGGAGGTGTATTTCATGCATCCTAGTCCATCCATAGCTAAACGTAAGGGGTTAAAGTTATCATGATCATCTTTAAACTTGAGAACTGCTGGAGCAACTGGCTCGAAATACAGAGACACAAAGTGTTTAAAGACCTTCAATTTATCCTAGATGTACTTGACATGCAGTAGAAGACTAAGTGTCAACTTCTTTCTATTTCTGGTTCAGTGTTGAGGAGCTTTGTGCAGATTTCGTGTTTAACGCAGATACTACATGGGTAGAACTGACTGAAATAACAAAAAATTATGAAAAATCTACCCAGTGACAAACCTTCACAACAAAGCACCTGTAGCACAAGTGAATAAATCAACACAAGTACATACATTCACCTCTATATTACTCGACTGCTGAAACTGATCCGAACAACTGTCGTTTATGGGGTCGACCCTCAGTGAAACGATGATGCTGATGACATCAGAGCATTGATTAGTACCTGAACGCTTCCACCAGAGTGGGACCAGATCCCGTCCTCCACCACCACTACAAGTACCAGCCTCTGTGTTATGACTGACGAATAAAAAACCTCTCTTGACTTTCCCAGCGTCCTCCAGAGTTCTCAAGGTGGCTGCAGAAATGAATCAGCCAATCCGTCTTCACACTGTAGCGATAATAACTTCTCCACAACGCCACGCTCACCCACCTCAGCAAATAAAGCAATTTATTCCCCTGACTCCAAACCATTCAGCGTGGAACTCCATTAGACCTGAAGCAGACATGGTCACAAGGAGGGGGGGGACTCAGCCCAGGGTTTGTAATTTATTTAATTTCAAATTCATCGTTTTTTTTGGACAGAAATATCTTCATCATTCCTTCCAGATGAGGTTTAAATGAAGAGACATGCAAAGTGTGAGCGTGCAGAGTTTGCACTGGAATGAAGCTGTGTCCCTTTAAACTGTTTTCAGGCTCGTTAAACCTAAATCCTGCCTGCACACTAAACACTGTAGGGCCATGACTCGGGTCCAGGATCCTGCTGAGCTGAGTCACAGTCTCCTCCACCATGTAATGCCTTTCACTCTGCCTCATCTGCACAGAGTGAAGACGAAGGGAGATGGCTTCCTCCTTCGTTAAGAGGACGAACTTTTGCCTGACGTTCGACTGACACGTACAGGACGTACAAATCGTCTAATGTGTCAAAAACTGATAGAAGAGAGGAGAGGGGCGCTCTTCTGAGGGATGTGGGACAACATCAGCAGAAATCCAACAAAATAAATGACCCACAATTCATCTTTCCAGCTCAAACCTGTTTAGAGTCTAAATCCTGGCACCTATTTCCTGTCCAACGTAAAATAAGCGGTTCTTTCTTCTAGACCAAACAAGTGTTGGTGCCAGATTAGAACCACAAAGAACTGATTCTAGATCAGGAAGAGGCTCCGTACCGGCCCTTGAACTGCTCTGGTGGAAAAGGGGTTAAATGTGTCTACTCTGATGAATGTTTGTTTCTATACTGAGATGTTAAAAGACAGGAATCTTGGCACTACTTTGCTTCTGTCTTTTTCTTTTCATTCAGTCTTACATAAGGTTTATCAAGAGATAAACGATGAGTCAAACAGAAGCGCTCCTTCGCCCGGCTCAGCCCAAATTCACCACTGTTCAGATTCTTCACTCTCACAATGGAAGACGAGTCTCTGGTCTGTAGTTAGAACAAAGAGAAACAGCCCTGTATCATATTCAATGGATTAAACGTGTGCTTGACAAGCTGGTCAATTCTCCATGACAACGTGTAACAGCGATCGTATTATTTCCGTCATAACGGCTTCTGGTAATTCACTTTTACAACACATTATGAGCAATTATTGCCATATTCAATGGGCGTGAGTTCCATCTGGCTCAATGGGCTGGAAGCTCGTCTGTGGCGAGCCAGAGGAAGATCAGCTCTTTATGCTGGTTCACACATTTTCCATCCAGCTCTCACATCAAATCAGCGCCGGGCTCAGTCAGCCTCGGCGAGTTAGTCATCTGTTCGTACGAAACAGGAAGGCCCGCGACCACGATGAACAGTTCCCCCCCCCTCCGCCGAGCGACACCATCTCATCCAGAAAACAAACGTTGTTAAAAAAGGGGACGAGAGATATCAGGCTCTGAATCGTGGAAGCCGGCGTTGTGCAGCCACTGAAACACCGGATGATATTTAGAGTGCTCTCAGATTGAAACTGTGACTGTGTTTTAAAATATAAAATAAAATGCTAATTCAAGTTCGAAACAAGTCAAAACAAACCCATAAAGAACAATGTAGTGGTACTAGCGGCATAAATACAGCAAGAAAAGATACAGACTCACTTAGCAGATATCTATTGCTAATAATATTAATGTCAGTAGTTAAACAGAAAATACACATGTTCACTTTGTCTCCATTACTTCAGCTTTTTCCTGCTCTGTGTCAGAATTAGAGATTTCATGTCCAAACCCAAACAAGCCAGAGAGATAATGAACCAAGTCCAACCTGAACCTGCAGGGCTTTCTGTGTTTCTGGGTCTGAACCCGACCTGATGTCTGAAAACCCAAATTACAGGCATGTGCAGCTTAAAACTGAATCAGAGAGTCCAAACAAGGTGACCTAACCCGACCTGAAGCTGAATGTCTTGGGGCTCGGGTCGGGTTTTCACCCTCGATTCTTCATTTCTAACATTAAAAATAAAAACCTGATGCAGTAGAAACCTCTGATTCCCTGACCTCTCCGTCTCAAACTTCATGTCCGACACTTCAGTTCCTATACTTCATTTTCACAGGATTCCAATACAGTGTGTGCAACTACGCATTTAAATGATCACAGATTCAACCGTTAAACAACTGAAAACACAGAAAATCTCCGACAGGCCTCGGCAGAATATTTAAAACAGTTTGTATTCATGATGGAGAGTTCGGCTTCACATCTGAGAAACAGTCCTTTAAAGGTCTGTTGTCTGAAAATGAAAACTTTACCTCCAGGAGATCGACGTAGCAGATTCAAACACAAGATAAACAGGAACAAAGTCGTGAATCCTGACACGCGTTCGCAAAATGAGTAAACAATCTCGACTTCTTTATAAACTGGACACGTAGCGCTCATATCAGGGGAGAGGATTACCCATAATCCTTTGCCTTTCCTGCCCTGCTGCCTTTTTGCCTTGAGGCACAACCCTCTGGTGGCACAAATCCACAAAAGAGGAAACATCCTCCTTTACTCTTTCACCCAAAAAACACCCCCCATCCCATCTGTCTTATGTCTCCTTTCCCCTTGGCTCTATTTATACTTCACATACAGTATGTTACGGGGCGAATCTGAGGGGATGATATTCACTCTTCTGTTCTGTCAACTCGTGATGGAAAAGACAAATAGCGTCCTTGCCTCCTTGGAACAAATCTGTGTTTCCTCTGTTGCGCCGAGAGAGATGCTCAGAAACATATTTACAACAGCAAACAAATAAATAATCTGAGGAATTAAAAATATCCAGTGCTGGCTTCTTTCCCCTTGTACAGCGGCCAGCAGCCTTCTTATTTACAATGTGCACTGAGGCTGCCGAGTGAGGTTAGTCTGAAGGAAGGAAATCATCAAGCAGCATTCTTAGACACCGAGAGGCCGAGAGGAGAGAGAGAGAGAGAGGAAGCTACTGATAACTAGCACTAGAGGAAAAGGTTTAGTGGCTAGTAGTGGTAGTAGTGTTACCCCCGGTGGGAAGAGGGGGAGTGGGGGGGGGGGCGTTACTGAGGTGTACAAGTCGTCCCTGCTCCTTAAAGGCAAAATGAGGACTCCTTCTCTTTCTCCTCTGCGGCGGACTGGCCTCATTGCAGTGGTGTGGAGGCTGTGGTGGGAGGAGGAGAGGCCGTGGACCGGGAGGGGGGGCGGGGCCAGGACTGGGACCTGGGAGGGGCGGGGGGCTGCGTCCCACCCCTCAGGGATAGCCGTCATCCTCCAGACTGAGAGCCACGCGCTGCAAACAGCAGATAAAGAGACGGTTACCTCGGAAGGCTGGTGATGGAGAGACAGAGAGAGAAAGAGAGAGAGAGAGAGAGAGAGAGAGAGAGAGAGAGAGAGAGAGAGAGAGAGAGAGAGAGAGAGAGAGAGAGAGAGAGAGAGAGAGAGAGAGAGAGAGAGAGAGAGAGAGAGAGAGAGAGAGGTGGAAGTGAGATAAAAAGCAGAGGAAGAAAAGAGACGCAGATTCAAGTTTAGGTGGAACGCCAGGAATTTAGTTTCTCTCCTCCGACAGCCCTCTCTTTCCCTGACCTTCCTCTTTACCCTCTCGTTTCCCACCGGCCTTGTCTTGCTCTCTCCTTCCTTCTCTCCTTCTCTGGCTGTTTCTACACATCGAACGCAGGATGCATAGAAACAGCAAACTGCAAACGTCTGGCCGACATAAAGCCACTTTACCACGGGAAGAAGAAAGAAAAGGAAAAAAGAGGAGGAAGCAAACAAGTACAAAAGATTAAATGACAATATGAGAGAGATTTGTAGAGAAGGTGGAGAGTAGAGTTTTCTCTCTCTTCAGTCTTTCACTGAGGCCGGTTGTTACTTCGACCTTGAATCTTAATACGACTCAGCTCAGCACCTGTTTTGTGTGTGTGTGTGTGTGTGTGTGTGTGTGTGTGTGTGTGTGTGTGTGTGTGTCTGTGTGTTTCTGTGTGTGTGTGTCGGAGTCTGTCATCATGCCAGTGATACCCAGAATTCTTTGCCTCCTTCCTCTACGGAGCCGCACAAAGAAATCTGTGTTACCATGCCAACCGATCAAAGCGCTACTCTCCCATCCCGCACCCCCTCGTAATCCCCTTTTAGCAGCCCCCCCCCTCGCCCGCTCCCTCGCTCGCCGACACTTAAAACCAACAAATATATTCACTAAACGTGTGGAGTGTCCTGATGACGAGTGCTCTCTGCCTCTCGGTGCACGTGAGAGCAAACCGCAGCTTTGTGCCTTAAAAAGATGAAAATCTGCATCGATGGGAAATCAACAGGCTGCTCTGCAACTCTGCAACTGTCCTCGATTCAGATCCGTGTTCCCTTCTTTCTTTTCTTCTACGCTGTAATGAAATATAAAAGCTAAAAATTCACATAAGGGACGGGCAATGCCATGGTGTTACTGTGCAGTGTGGTTTCATCCTGTGCTCTACTCGTCCTTCCTCTTCTGCGATGACTTTAGAGTCGGTCCTCTTCCTCCTCAAAGGCATCTCAACACTGAAATAACTCTCCTCTAATAAACAGATGCCACTGCAGCACACCTCAGTGTCCCTGCTCGGAGACAGACAGTCATTATCTGAGCCTCAGTGGATCTTTAATGTAAGGATGGGCCTCTGTTATTATTCTAACAACACAGACTTTTCCTCTTTCGTCTAGCGAGTGCGCCGGATAGAAAAATGTGATTCTCTCGCAGCTGCTTATTTGTAAACAAAGGATGAGATGTGCCTGTTTGGTGAGTTTTGTCAGGAAAGAGTAAAAAAACATGTCTTCCAGGATCAGGACAAATAGATGTAGAGATAAATGGGACACCAGGTTTGGGGGATGAGTCTTTGATAAACATATGTACTGTATGATTATGGTCTATGAAGGTGAATGATCATGGTGAGCTGGTGAAGGGCTTGTGTGTGTGTGTGTGTGTGTGTGTGTGTGCGTGATTACGGCATGTGGACGTGTGCGTGTGCCAGCCTGGTCCTTCTGTCCACCAGGCCGACGTGTGACAACAAACAGGTTTTCTCCAAACCCCAGCGCATCCTCCCGTATCTCAAAAAACACTCCTTCACTTCCTCCGCGGATCCTCTCATTTGCCGCTGGAGAGCATCGGCGCCCCTGAGTACCAGTGAGAGTTGCTGTCTGTGATGCCGCCCCCTAGTGGCAGCGCTATGAAGGGCTGACTGTGGCTGCCACTCACTGCTGGGTAGACGTGGCCCACGGACTCGCTGTGGCGCCCGATGTGGATCTCGTCGTCGTCGTCCTCCGTGGTTTTGCGGTACACCGGGTTGTCGAAGTTCATGCTCTTGGTGTTCTTGCGCCGCCAGTTGCGCCAGACCAGGTAGCCGCCGCTGCAGAGCAATCCGATGACCACTGTGGCAAGGATAGGGACTGCATGTGTTTAACACACACACAACAACAACACACGGCGGGAGCGTTAACACAGCCCAGGGGACACAGAGCGGCGCTTTAAGCACTGTTTCACAGACACACACAAACACACGAGTCGCACACGTTCCTCATAGTTCTGAGGGCTCATTATTTTCTGACTTTGATTTTAAAGTAAAAATGAAAGAAAACCTGAATTTGGAAGGGGAACGAAATCAAAGGAAAAGGTGGGCGAGTATCACACCCTCTTGTGTTTGATGTAAAGAAGCAGGTTCTGGTGCCACAATCCTTTGCTCTAGTCCATATAGGGTGAATATAGTATTATATAATATGTTATATAGTATATAGCACCCTATATCTAGTATTTAATTACTTTTACAGTTTATTAATTATATTTTATATTACATATTGCTAGAAACAGGAAAGATGGCTAAAACAATGAGCCTTCATTTTGCAGACATACATTATATTACATTCCATCAATTATACAGAATGATCAAAACAAACAAACACATGCACGATTATCTAGTAATGATAAATGCTTGCATGCACACACACACACACACACACACACACACACACACACACACACACACACACGGACAGACACACACACACACAACAGCACATTGATTAGACCTTTTAGGCTTTTTGAATGAAACCCCAGCAGCTGTTATTAGCATATTAAACCAGTGCTGCTACACTGAGGCAATAATTTAAAATTATAATTTTGCACTCGCCTGGGTAAAAAAAAAAATTAAACACTATCTGCAGACGGTCGGACTGAGGTTATGGGAGGAGAATGGACAGGGGGGGGGAGACTATGAAAGGATGGAGAGGAGAGAGAGAGGGTTGCGGGGCGGTGGAGGATTTGAGATAAGCTCCGTCTCTCTCCTCTCATTAGCATATCAGCATGACTGCCAAGCTGCCCTGTAGGACCCGTGTGCATGTGTACGTATGAGTGGATGTGTGTGTGTGTGTAGACGGAGAGAGAGAGAGAGAGAGAGCGAGAGAGAGAGAGAGACACACAGAGAGAGAGACAGAGAGAGAGAGAGCAGCAGCCAAACCAGATGTGTGTCAATGAGGAGAGATAAAACAAGTGTGTGTGTGTGTATGTGTGTGTGAGTGTGAGTGTGAGTGTGAGTGTGAGTGTGAGTGTGTGTGTGTGTGTGTGTGTGTGTGTGTGTGTGTGTGTGTGTGTGTGTGTGTGTGTCTGCATCAGCAACATAAGCCCCGTCTAATTGCTCTTTTGTTGGATAGGCACTTGAGATCCCTGTAAGAAGGGGCTGGAAACCCCAGATCTGCCTTTGTTCTTCTCTAACACACGCACTAAGAATTCTCCCTGGTTTTAAATAAAAAAGCTTTTTGTATCGTTTAGAACATTTTCGCTCCAATTACAGAGCGGCACAACAGCCCAGCTTCAGCTAATAAGCATGGTGGGGGCTGCTGCTCCCTGGCGGAGGAGCTGTGGGTGGGCACGCTGCGTACGGAGGGAACAGGGGGGCAGGAATCGGGGCCCGGGTGGAACCTCCAACATAATTAATGTTTCCAAGCTGCCAACAAAAAAAGCAGAATGGGGGGATTTATGTGCCGCGATGGGGGCCGGGCCGGGGGAATGGATTGGAAAGGGTTAACAGTCTCTGTGGTGGTTTTAATGAGCCGTCGAGAATGAAAAGAGGGAAAATAACAGTTCCCATAACTAATCAAAGTGTTCATATTAGGGATGAAAGAGATCTCAATTAATGCCATATTGCCACATACTGCTGCTTTAAGGTAATTTGCACATTTAAATGATTTCTCGGTTAAGTTAAGGCATGAATGTTTTACTTATTTCCATAAATTTAGATTTTAATCCAGAGCTAATAGAAGAGATTAACTTTGCCAAGCTGGTAACATGCATTTCCCCTTGTACGTCTCACCTTCATTAACATGGTGCAGTGATGAAATGATAATGTATATGGTAACTTTCCACTGCTCCAGGGCCAAAATCACTATTTTATCTCATTAATCCCTCGTTCAGCTCTTTTGATATTTCCTCTTTTTCAAACCCTGATGTGTTCTCAGTCCGCTGGGTCACAGAAATAGGTCAGAGCCCTGGATTGATAGAAGCGTGAGTGAAACGTACGATCCGAACGGAAGCATGAGCTTAATGCCACAACAGCTGGTTGTGAGTTTAATTTTTCATTTGCTGAAATATCTCTAATAATGACGACACACACACACACACACACACATTCAAACATCACCAACACGTTCAAAAGACACTTTTTTTGGTTGTAAAATCAAAAAATAAACACATTTTAAATCAGTGAAGTGGGGGTAGAAACACACGGTGGCACACATGCAGGTTTGGAAACACACACACACACACACACACACACACTCAGACACACACAGTCAAACACACACGGAGCAGCGAGGAGGGAGAAGCAGAGAGCGGAGACAACAACCACACGGAGTCGGGTACTCACCGATAGGAATGACTATCCCCAGAACAGCCACTGTGATGTTGTTACCTATGAGGTAGTGATCACTCGCAGCTGAAGAGGAAGAGAAGAAGAAGAAAGAAAAACATAAAATCTCAGCAAAAACTTCTGTTCCGGAGCATCGTCCCCCCCCCCCCCCAAAAGGCCTCGGCAGAGAGAAGAAAGAACTTTGCTGTGTAGAGCATAAAAAAAACACATGTATTTACATAATGTACGTGCAGAGAATGCATCGGATTTCACTTTCAAATGCTGATGAATCACATCGGGGCGTCTATGTAAATGCAATGCGATGCTTTTTAATGTAAGAGGAGACAAATGCAATTTCAGCAAGCAGTGAATCATGATCTGCTCAAAGGTAAATATGGATTTTAGGAGGAGATACATTAAAGAGGAGAGGTTTAAAAACAAGCTGTGGGACTAAGGACTTGGAGACTAAGGGGACCTGAACTTGACCTTATGAGGGGGACATACGTTTTCTATGTCTTCATATTGTGAATGAAGACAATGCATCACAGAGGATTTATTCTCCATGTGCTCTGTGTCCTCAGTCCCCTTCAACTCTCTCCCTTCACCAGGCCAGTGACATTAATCCTGCACCTCACAGGCCTGTTAGCAGCAGGCTGGTCATTAGCCAGAGTGTGATCAGATGGTTAGAGTGAGTCCAGGGAGGCAGATTCACACAGATCACAGCTCTGACCCTGTCACTGACTGACTGAGTGACTTAGTGAGTGATGGAAAATACAATTAAAACACATATTATAGCTCATAAAGACAGATATATAAAGAATTAACTGCAGTCTGATAAACCCACAGCCACACGCGTCCGACATCTAGAGAGGACACTTGGTATAGTTCATTCCCGAGCCCCTTATCGTAACCTTAACCATCAAAACTAAATTCCTAACCTAATTCTAACCCTAAAAACCGAGTATTCATCTCAAACATCCCATTAAAAGTGGGTCAGAAAGTGAGGACCGGCCCAACTTTCCCAACATGTCCTCAATCTGAACTAAGGTTTTCTCGAGGGACATCCAAAGGGTCCAAAGAACAGAATAGAATCTTAAAAGGAGACAGATTTCTGTTTTGTGAGTTTATTCACTATCTTAAAGTTACTGTGCAGCATGGAAACATATGTATGATATTTAGTATGTGTAGGGGCTCAACTTCTAGTTAACTATCTAGTTCTCTATGTCCTACCAAACGGAGATCAACTCCATTCATCATATCACTAAAGACACAAAGCTACAGACATACCTGCTGCAAACTTTAATTAACAGCCATTAAAAATCCTCAAATCATACAGTTTGTCCCTCAGACTGTGTTTCTGTGCTTTGGTGCTAGAAAGAGAAACTTCTCACTTCATGAATCAAACCAAGGAGCCTCATTAACTTGAGATAAACTCTGGAATCATTTCCTGCACATTGGACTTGGGGAGAAATCTCCCCAATCCTTTGACAGCGCCACAGCATTTTGTTTAATGCTGCTTAAAGATTGATGAATATTACAGCCGTGAAGCACCAGCTGTTTTAAAAATGTTTTTTCATCCATCCTGGTTGAACACGACAGCAGCCGCAGCACCGCACGTGTGCAGCAGCTGACGCCGGCAAACCCGACAGTGTGCGGCGAGTTAGAAATGATAACACATGGCCCGTGGGTTTGGAAACACGCCTCGTTCATGCCCCATTTTCTCCTCCGTGTCTGCTCCACCTCTCATCTGAAGAGCGCTTGTGGTGGGGTGAGGAGCCTGACAGCTTCACAGGGAAAACATGTTCCTGCCTCTTAGAAATTCTGGGAAAAACCCCGATGAGACCAGCTGCAGCAGCCATTCTCTTTAATTCCCAAGAAATCACTTTCTCTCTTTCCTCTTTTTTTCCCATCCTGTCGCTTCTTATCCTTTTAAACGTGTTTTTCTCTCACAACAGTCTCATTTTGTTCCTGACTCCCGTTCTCTCTGCTCCACGGCTGCACTGTCACGTTCCTGTTTGTACTTGTTCCTCTCCGGCGTCTTTATTTTTCAACACTGTTCCCTTTTATTTAACAGTTCTTAGATTTACTTTCCCGGCTCTGTTTTTCATTTCCCCGTCCTCCTCTTGTCTCTTCCCTTTTCCTCCGACTCTCACACCCATTTAAAACTTCCATTATCCGTCCTCCTGCTCCTCTACCTCTTACCTTTGTCATCCCCAAGCCGCTCACTCTCCTGATTTGTCACCATAATGAGAAATGTCTCTGATGTAAATGCAATATTGTAAAATCTGAGTTCAAACACAGTACAGCCGCTGACTCTCTTTCTCCCCAACCCAACCACTGCTATCTTCTCCTGCATCTCTTATTCTCTCTCCAGCAGTAGGGTGCAACATTCTAATAAAATACTTCTATATTAATCTATATTAAAGACATTAAGAAGTTTGTTTTATTGCGCTGGCTTTAAAAGGGCTGTGGGGCTATTAACAAACAAATCATCAGATCCACTTTTCTGGTTCTCGCTATAAAAAGAACCTTAAATTATACAGCGCTGACAATTTATTCGTTTGTTTACGGTCTATATCGTTATCAGTGTTAACAAATGCCGAAACTTGTATTTTATAGACGAAACACACCAAGAAAGATTGTTCTATTCATTACGTCGCCTGTTTCATTTAAAGTTATTTAAAGTTTATGGTAAAACTGTTAAACGTTTCTTTGTAATGCGAGTTTGATGATATCTTTTGAATGAATTACTTTATTTAATTAAATTTCATTAGTAGAGCAAATTATGCACATTATCTCAGGGCACTTTACATCGTAAGATCGAGATCTAACATTTTTTTATAGAGAAACCCAACAGTTCCCACAACACTTGTGCAACCGTGGAGAGAAAAATATCATTGCTAGTTATTTTTAAAATATTTAGCAGGCAAAATAAAAGCTTCCAATTTTGTTATTACCTATTATCAGTATCAGCATTAGCCGGAAAAAGCCTTTATCCACCGGGCTTTACTAATCCTTATGAGCAAAGTGCTGAAAAAAGCTGCTAATTTAGATGATAATGATTATTTGACTGTTGTGAGGAACAGTTTGGCTCCTCATGTCCATGTTGATGTCTGCATGCAGGAGCTGCTGGAAGAACTGAAAAGCTGGAAATACTGATTTCAATATAATTATCCCAGCGTGGTGTGCAGCCCAGCGGTTTATCATTTTTTGTTTTGCCGCTCTATCAAGGATTCCTTTCTGCTTCCAAATGCAATTTAAGTCTCAGCTCGGCTTTGTGAGCCGTCGTTGCTGCTGCTTCATTCTGCTGTCATTGTTTGTCTGGGCAACAAACTGTAAAACAGCATTTTTCTGGCACGCAACGAAAACTCGGTTGGTGTGAGAACAAAAAAAAAAAGCAGAAGAATCCTGCCACAGAGGGAGAGTGAAAGAGAGGGAGAGGGATGGAAAGAGAGAGAGGGAGAGAGAAAAGAGAGAGAGAGGGAGAGCGGCTGTCAGAAAGTGAGGATGAGTGATGAGAGGTGCAAGACGAGAACGGAGGGGACTGTCGTTTGTTAGCTGTGACAGCTCTGTTACATGCTGCTCATGAGGGACCAACAGGGAACAGACTGAGAGATCCATGAGTGTGTGTGTGTGTGTGTGTGTGTGTGTGTGTGTGTGTGTGTGTGTGTGTGTGTGTGTGTGTGTGTGTGTGTGTGTGGGAAAAGCAAAGAAAGAAAGATGACATACAGTAGAAAGACAGACGGTGAGAGAAAGAGAGAGAGAGGAAGGAGGGAAACTGATGTAAGCGGTAGTTTTCGGCTCCACGCTGCTTTAGTGGCAGGTGGTAGCTGTAGCGACAGCAGATGGACGAACACACACACACACACACAGACACACACTCTGTACAAACAGCTCGCTACACACAACCGCACATTCCCATGCACACACTCACCCCGGTCCTTACCTCTGTGGGAGAGGTTGCCGTTGCTCTCTCTCTGGATGCTGTTGGGGGCCCCGGGGCCCAGCAGGGGGGTGCGTGTGGACGTCTGACCGGTGCTGCTGAAGCTGGTGGTCTCCGTGCTCGTGGCTCTGGGGGTCCGAGCCTGCGCCGTCGTGGTGGCTCTGGGTCTCTGAGGGGAGGCTGTTGTCGTCGGGCGCCTGGTGGAGGGCCTGTGCGTGGTGGTGGTGGGGGCGGAGGTGCCGGCGGTACTTGTTGTGGTGGGGGGAGTTGTGGAGGGTGTTGTCGTGGGAGTGGTGGTGGTGGTGGTGGTGGGGATAGTCGTGCTGGTTGTTGTGGCGCTCGTTGTCGTGGTCGTTGCGGGGGCTGTTGTCGGGGTTGTGGTTGGAAGAGCTGTCGTGGTTGTTCTGGGTCGAACTGAGGAACAGGACAAAAAGATTTGACTCAGCTGACAAGCACATCATATATTATGCGATGGCGTCCTGCCGCCGGGGCTGTGAGGCAATGCCGGGGTTCAAACGCCTCAGGGCAGAAAAGTATCCATAATAATCCAATATGCACTGGAATGACAAAAGTGCAAGGTGCAGTAGTGTTGCGTCAATCGTAGCCAACAACCAACCGATGGAGCTGCTCAGTATAATTGGTCAAACTAGCCAAGATTTGGACAAAAGATACAATAGTAAGTAGCTAGTTGATGTCACCTCATTTTGCCTGATCTGCAGATCCACTGAGGGGATAGTGGCCTTAATATATCATCTGTTATCTAATATAACATCTACCTCACCTGTCCAATCACAAGGTACAACACATTGTGCATTAAGGAGAACCACTTCACTAATGTGGTTGTGAATTGGGAGAACATGAGGACAGGCTGAGCGGTGAAATAAGGTCGGAGGAATGACGACGGTGGACTGGAAACACGGGTAAGCTCAGGGAATCCCTGACCCACTTCACGTGACAGTCACACTTTTAAACACAGGTTTCAAATCCACTGAAGGAATCGGCTTTTCAATGTATCATAATCTATTTAAATAGATTACAGGGCAATGTTCAGGGCCGATACCGGGAAATACTGGATTCAGATAAGGCTATAATCGTGAAAATAGTCTTTTATTTAGATGTGGGTTTTAACAGTCACACTGGATTTTGTATATTTTATAAATACATGGTTTATTCTACATATTTGACTGACAGGTTATTACCAGTTTATCTCCTTAAATGTTAAACTCCAGGGCTGGAGTTTGAACTCATGTCTGAATATGAGAGGCAGCAACTCTATCGCTGAACCAACAAAGAAATGAACTCAACACAACCTGTCAGCAACTCGCCCAATGTTCCCAGACCTTCACCCACATGCAAGAAACCCTCTACTACACTGAATAGTTTAAAGCAGAGCATTTATTTATAGCTTTCTATTAATACTTAATACTTGAGGTGGAGAGATTTTAGCAGAGTTGAGGGTGAAGCTCCACTTAAAAAATCCTTATGGTCTGACTTCATGCCTCGTCAGGTTCCTTCAATCAGCTGGTTCCCAGTGTGATCCACTCACCTACAGCACAGCGCCTCATGTCCGGCCCCAGCTCCATCCCTTCAGCACAGGCACAGGTGTACTTGGGGGAGTGGTCCGTGATCTGAGGGGCCTTCAGACAGAGGTACTCACAGCCGCCGTTGGGTAGACTGCCCATGTTACAGGTGTCGGGAGCTGGAGGGACGAGAGCAGGAATAGAAAAGATGAAGAGGAATGAAGGGAAACCATGAGAACAGAGGTTTAGTTGTATTGTAGATGACATAGTTTGGACTGAAGACAGAGAAGCAGTTTTGGATACAGTAATTGTCATTGAAATATTGAACTTTCTCTAAGTCTACACACTGGAAGCTCCTGTAGAAAAGTAACACAACTGTATTCAGACATGAAAAATGGCTCTGGACCTTCTGTTTCCACAGTCGAAGAATGCAGTAGAGTAGATTTTCCGAAAGTGTCCAAAACATTCAGGTGAGCGGTGCCACCCGGGTTGAGATTGCAAGAGGAAGTTCAAAATGTAAACACAGCGTTTTTTGTTCACAGCTGTTAGGAATTTCAAACCTTTAACTATAGGTTGTGTCTGAAAGAACTCTTAATAATAAAGCTAGAGGTAGTTTTAGCTAGATATAATGCACATACAAATTAATTTAATAACCGTTGCTGTTTAGTGCCATTAATGCATCTTTTAGTTGTCCTCATAATTAACGTCTTGGATATTAAAGCATATTTTCATTAGCTGTATTCAACATCAGACAGAATTCAAGGAGCTGTCCTTTCTGGGGCAAAGTCAGTATGACATTGTTTAGTTTCGAGGATGCGAATGTTTACACATTCACAGTCAAGATTGTTTTGATGGAGCAGACACACACAATAATAGTTTCTCAAACCATAATGGCACTGACTCTTTTCATAAAGGCGGAAGGGGAGGTAGGAGCAGTGGGTCAATAACATTACCTTATACAAATCATTATTTTCAACCTTACGCTTATCATATTTAATATTTGGAATTTGCTAATAATGTTTGTACGTCACAAGGATGGTCAGTCTAACAGCTGTCCTGATAGGAGAGTCGAAGAGAGTTTGTTATGGTTAAGTTGGTGCAGCCAAGATGGCTGGAGCAAGACACTTTCTACTCAAGGCTGAATTACGAGACAACATCAGACTGTCAGGGTAGATAGAGTTGCCCTAGCAACTGGTAGAGTAGCGTAGGAGCGCAAGACGGAGAGCTGCTGCTATGTCACTTCCTGGATTCGGTGACAAGAGGCGTGGGACTGCGGCTGGACCAATAAGGGAGATCCAAAGTGATTTGCGGTGACTCCCCTCCAAATATTCATAACCAATCACATCAATTCTACTGTTATAACTATACACGACCCCTGCTGTTCGGGGCCATTTTCATCTTCCTACTGCTAACTTAATTAGCATAGGCTGTGATAATTGTCCATAGCTATGAATAACTCTTCATTGTATCTTTAAATAAAACATTTGATTGAACCAAAATCTTGGATCGGCTTCTCTCATTATATAGGATAAAACAACACGCCTTAACACAGCACATTGAAACCTCCGTCTGACCAAAAGCTCTCAAATCTCGTAGTCTTTCCATGTTCACATCTTCGTGTAAGAGCCCAGGGACCTGAACCTCTTCAGCCCAGGATCAAGTACTTGCACACTACTTCCTACCTACTAACCGTTTTGTGCAACATGCAGCAAAGCAACATAAAATCGAAACTTGAGTTTTATTTAGGGAGCTGTATTCATTCCAGAGTCTATTTTCTGGTCCAATGAAGAGATGCTCGGGTTAAGACAAGGGTCTCTAAACTTTTCTCCTCTAATCTCTCCGCTCAAATGAAACATTTACATGTTTTTTTCCCAGCTGCAGACTCTTGAGTGGTGCAAAAACATTGCTCCTCTTTGCCATGTGCGGGATGCACCAGAATTAGGTCAGGTCGCGGTCGGTTCTGCCTCCTGATTCTGAACGGAGCGACACATCAGAGGAACCAGCAGCCATCAGGGGAGGAATCTGCACAGCTCACGACGCACACAGAGATTTTAATAATCTGGGAATACACGCGTGCTCCGGTACAGTATCTCAGCGTAATGAGCACGGTACAGTTATATGAACAGTCTAAATGAATTTCTTAGACGCTGCACATATACCTGCTTTCCATATTAATGAGAAAAGAAGCTCTTTGGGAATGTCATGACCCAATCTGATGAAACATTTGAATTCTACAGAGGTGGAAGAAAAAGTGGGAACAGGGAAGTGAAGAGAAAGAGAAAAGGAGGCAACGGGAAAAAGGACATAGGAAAGAACGATTGTTCTTAAGTAGCAGCAGCTGCGGCGTCCCGTCCTCTCGTTCTGCTCGGCTCCGCCTCCCGTAGGTGCAGAGCGAGAACAAAAGCTTCAAAGAACAACTGCACGGATACAAAAGAAATAAATAGATAAATAATAAAAGAGGCACAACAAAGAGAGTTAGGAAGAGCGGATCTTTTTATGATGTGTGTCAAAAAAAATGAACACATGTTGATCAGGGTTAAAAGAAGATCCACGAGCCGTCATCTTCTGCTTCTCTTGGATTAATATACAGTATATAATAAACACATATGAAAAGTGAGCGAGAAGAATATAAAAATGTGAAAGAAATGGAAGAGAGGAGGCTCGTCTTGTAAACTGCCTCAGTCAAGGTCATGTCAGATCAAATCTTCGTTTAGCCCACTTAGGCCCGGTTGTTTCATAACTCGACTCAGAGGCAGTTTGGAGAAAACGTGCTGAATTCTGTGATATTTCTCTCTGAGCAAAGTCTTGATTTATTAATGAGGGAACGCAATTAGCTCCCCACTGGCACTCAGACAAGAACTGCTCTGAGCGAGGGGAGAAAACAAAGCATGAAAACATACTCACGGAAACAAATTGCTAGAACACACTGTCAAACACACACAAGTACACACACACACACACATGGAGAGACGTCAACTCCTGCACACACACGCATGGAGAGATGCACACACCTGGGCATGCAACCATCCATATAACAAATAATAATAAACACATCAGTTGACATGCCAGCCACATGTCAGTTTGAACACACAGTTCATTGTGTATGACGGCTTTGAAAGTTGTTTTTTTTTAACATAAAAAATTCAGGGTTTTGTTAGCAGGTAGTGAAACATAGATGAATCACATGTTGTAGTTCCCAGGATGTTTGGGTCTGTACGAACTATTGACATTATACTCAGATGGGCAACACTGGTTAAACTTGTTTCTGTCACGTGCAAGAGAGAAACAACTTCATTGTAACTATCAAACGCAGCTTAAACTATAAGGTCTGACTGTCTACGAGGACGGTTACTACATTACGGACCATAACGGGCAGATGTGTGGTGCAAAAGCCAGAGCAAGCACACAGCTGCAAAGTAGTGCTACACACAGCAAGTTTAAGATATCTTATGTTATTTTGAGAAAGTGTAAAAGATGTGTTAGTTCCTTATGTAACTCTGGCAGAGTCTAGATAAACATTGGGGAACAAGGTTGTATTCTTAACGATTGATATTGCTGAAACTATTTGTTCTGTTTTTATTGTATTACCTGCATTATTTGTTTGATTGTAAAGCAAACTATTTAAATGAAGTTGTTGTTCTTGTCACTTGACATCTATTGCACTTGTGTCAGACATGTGTTGCTTTCTAAGGTTTCTACGTATCTTTACCCTGTTAAAAGGGTTTTTAGTAGTTTCTCCTTACTCTTGCTGAGGGTTTAGGAAAGAGGATGTCACACCATGTTAAAGCCCTATGAGACGAATTGTGATTTGTTAATATGGGCTATACAAATACAATTTGATTGATTGATTGATTGTTTCCTTGTCTTACCTTTGGGCTGCCTCTGCTCATGAAACACCACGAGGTCCAGGGGGTTGTTGAGGTGCTCCGCCACCTTGGCGACATCCTGTCCCGTCAGTCGGTTGGCGCTGTAGATCGCCTCATCCTCCACGTCTGTCCAGTATATGCGATCCTGCATCGCAAGAGAACAGAGAAAATGTACATATCACTGAGTGTTGAACCCTAAAGGCTTTTACACACCAGGCGGGTAACGAATAAACAAATGAAAATGAATTTGCAGCGGCTCATTCTTTAGTATAATCCAGAGATGATGAGCTCGTTCTAGTGAAACTCCTTTAGTCTACAGAGATTTGTTACTTCAATATTCACTGTGCAAATGCTCCTTCTGAAAAGGTTTAATATTCATCTTCTGTGTGAAAGTACGCGTGACAAAAAAAGAGGAAAAAGAAAGAATCATCTCATCGTTCCACAAACATCTGTCAGACTCAGTGAAAGTACTTCAGACTCAATAAAATAAAATAAAAAGGCTTAATGTGACTTGTGCCGTCGCAAGAACTTCTTTTTTATTCATGAATCATTTCTATCGATAAAACAAAACCCACAAATATTCAGTTTATCAGCAAATAAGGAAGAAGAAAAGGATCAAATGTTTCACTGGAGAAGCTGGAAACAGAGGTTTCCCTGATTTCTTCACAGTCATGAGGATAAAGATGAAAAGCAGAATATCGTCTGACACAAGTTGGAAGATTGAAGATTGTTGCAGAAATAGATTATAGATTTGTGGTTAAACACAACATATTTAGATTTTTTTATAGTGAGGAAAAGTTTGTTTCCTCATGTCCGATGATGAATTTATTTATGTAACCATATCCCAAGTGATTATTTACCATCATCTGCATAGAGCTGCAATGCATTTCAATAGAATAAATTACATTTACTCTGTAAATATGTTAAACAGCAATTGTCCAAGGAAACTGTTCTGGAGAATTCTGCATGAAGATTTTTTTTAGAGATGAAAGGATCCCAGTAAAAATATTCTGCAGTGTGCTGCAGAGATATATGCACATTCTAACAATGAATGTTTAATTAAATGAACATGCACTTAAATGCACCAGCTCAGTTTTAAATGGAGGGTCTTGTTACTGTCTGTTTGGAAAAACACTGCCTCCGGGTGTTTAGTCACATTTATTTAAGTCATCGCTTCATAAGTTATGGCCAGTGGAGGCTGAAAAAGAAAAATGCATATTCTACACTTGCTGAATACTGTTTATATGTCCTATGTTCATGTTAGGAAAGAAAGTATCTCCCACGTGTGATTGATATTCCCCCAGAGAGCTTCATGAACTCTGCACATTTATGTCTCGTAACAGTTTTTTGTTGAATGAACACTGAGAGTAAACCTTGACCCAGCGCTGCAGTAAAGTGTCTAAACTGAGAATCATCATCTCTTGTATCTGACTAGTGATTTCCTGTAAGTCTGAAATAAGGTGTGAACAAAAATTGATGTGTTAGACTGTTTATATTGATCAGGTTAGTTCACCCTGTCATTTTGGGGGCGGACATATAACTACCAGCGAATTGAACGTACTCGTCGTTCAAACACATCATCGGAGGTGAAGACTAGAGGAAGTCTGTCGTTTTCCAATTTTTGATGCTGTCCCAACTTCCTGCGATTGAGCAGAAAGTCTGAACTTTTCAAAAAAAAAAATGTGATACTGCAGAAAAGCAGAGCTGTGGGTCAGTTTGACTCGGACCTCATCTCAGACTAAATGTGGCTCCGCTGGTCACAGGCTCCTTTTACAATTTGCTGTTGGACTGAAAGGTCTGAAGGTCTGAACCAAACAAGCTGGATGTGAAAGCCTTCTCAGAAAATATGTCTTCAACGTTTCATTACAGAACTCTGACCCTCAGGTGATATCATCGTGAGGCCAAACACTACCGATGGAAGACACTGGTATCATGTAGTAAATAAATTAGGACTTTCAGCTGCTGGTGTATGATTATGAGGGTAGTCATGAAAGCCTTTTTTAGTCCAGTAAATAATTTGAAGGACTTGTTTTCCATTAGCTGCTTTTCTTTCACCTGGAAATAAATGGATAAGCTCTGCAGGCTCAAACCTGTGAGGTTCCTCTCTCGTCTTTCACCTCTGACTCTTTGTTCATTCACTTTCCTCCCTCTCACACCTCTTCACATCCTCGTTGGTGACACTACAGGACGACAGGATACAAGCGCAGCGTTTCCAAGGCAACTGCAGACTGCTCCTCTTACACAGGCACACTTCAATTAAGAAAAATCACAGAAAATTATAGCAAAAAAAAGGAAAAGCAGAGAAACTGAGCTCACAGGCGCGTTCCAGAAAAAAGGATGAAGAGAGAGTGGGACTGACGAAAGGCTTCAGCAGGTCACGGTGGCTCCTGTTTGTATTTTTACCTTTCAGCTGTGACTGTGTTTACGGTTTCATCATCTCCTTAAAAGGTCGAGGACCTGCAGGGGTGCGAGCACAGATTTGTCTTGTGTGTGCGCGTGTCTCAGTCACAGCTATAATCCCTGTTCTCCGCTTATGCTGGTTTATCGGTGGATTTAACCTTTCTCTCACCTTCTCCTTTTCCATCTTTCTCGCTCCACCCCCCCAGCATCTCAGATTCAGATAACCTTTACTCATCTGACAGCAGCGTTGAAACAATGAAAGACAAATATTATCCAGGGCGATAAAATAACACTGAAATCTATCATTCCATCTCAGCCTTTGCCTTCTTTCTCTCCGTCTGCCTCCACCTCTGTTTTTCCTCTTTTGGCTTCTCCTGTCAGTCGCTGCATCTGTCGCTTTTCTCCGTCACCTTGAAAGCTTCAAAAGGCGACGAAGACCCTGAGCAGGTCGACGCTCTTCATCGCAGGATCAAGGTGAATCCTTCAGGTGTCAGAGCACAAGCCACGAGAACAATCTCCCCTGAACACATCACTTCGGTCGGAGCTGTCCCACTCTGGTTGTCATGGCGATGAGAGTAAATGGATGCTGGAGTGTTTTTACTGTCGTGGGGAGAACAGCCCTTGATGATTTTTCTCATGATTCCGTCCCAGAAGAACAAATGCTCGTCAGCCTGATGAGCTTTCGGAGCCTCCTGCCTTCTTGAGAGGAACAAGTGAAAAGCTCAGACAAAGCCGATCCCTCTCAACTTCTGAAGCCTTTGATTCTGTTTTCGGTTTGATATGTGTTCTTTTGTTGCATCAGCCCAAGTTGTAAAATATTAACGTGGGCTTGGTGTTAAATCTGTGGCTTTAGGAGACGTTGTCTGTTAATCTCTGCTAAGCTTCAACAGAGAGTTAAAGCCTTTTCCACATGCAAGGTTCACCCACACAGGTATTCTCACCCGATTAGACCTCTGCTCTGGACCGTGGGCGTGGGCCGTCACACAAGCGCAAGTCAATCGAATTTGATGGAACTCTAGAGACGTTTTCAGACATGAAAATATCCGGAAAATTCGATACTGACATTTTCCGGAGTTTTTCCTTTTACTTATGAAGAACGCAACGGGAGAATGTTCAAGTGAGATGCGATCACAGCAACGGGAAAAGGTACGAAACATCCAGGCGAGTGATGGCGCTGAGGTAGAGAACTCAGGAGGCAGGAGGCAGGAGCAGCACCAAAAGCTCTCCAATCTTGTCGCCTTTCCAAGTTGACCTCTTCATCAGTGTTCTCTATGAGTATGGCTGCTCTTCTTCATCCAGAGAAATTTGTATTCTTACTATTTCCCATCAACTTCATCATTTCAGGACGTTTTCTGCCGGTTTCTCACTTTTCATCAATATGACCTGTTAACGTCAAATCCATTGAGATAATGCTGCTTGACTGAAGGTAAATCTGATCATACGTAGTTGGAGCTGTGTGGATGCAGGGGACTTTAAAACCTGAGTCCTCCTACAGCTCAGCAGCTCATGGCAAGAGGACAAACAGTCTTTTTATATTTTTTCTTCCTGCTCGTATTTTATTTCTTTCAATCACCAGCCTCCTCTTGGCTTCTTCCTCCCAAACACATCTCATCTTCTCTTCAAACCCCTCGGGTCAAACAACGAGGGGATAAAAACAATGCAGTGATACTAAAGCTGAAGAAAGAGAAAACATTACTCCCTGGATGTCTGTGAGATCTACATTTCCTCAGGGCTTGAAATACTTGGCAGGGCGAAGACACCGACTGGAAGGGTTTGCATGTGTGTGTGTTCAGACTTTGATATACAACAGAAAGTCTATCTTTAGTAATACTCAATGTGAGATGAAGATAACATGTTGAAGACGTGTAAAACACATTATACAAACATACAAATACCTCATATCTGTTTCATGCTCATTAGAGCCACTGTTGGCTTGTAAATTAGGCTTTATTTTAAATAATGAGTGTTACTGGTCCACATTTTGATCAAATACTCAAATTTCAGAAGAAATTTCTGTTACATTTTTGCCAAAAAAACCCCATCAATTACCAAAATACTTTTATGATTATTCATTTGTTTATCAACTAATCAATCAATCGAACGCTCAAATTAGATTTGCTCCATGAAGCAGGGCAATATGAAACTTGTTTTAATGAATAGACTTCAGAGACGTGCAATTATGTTTATACTTTATGTCAAAGAAAATTACATTATTTCCTCAAGTCTAGTTCTATATATTCAGTTGTGTTCGCATATTTATAATACAGTTTATGGTTGAACTGTCAAATATAAATTACATTTCTTTGTCCAAAAGGTTTTGATAACGACATCTTAGGATTCATTGCCATTTTTGAAAGCATATAACAGATGATATTTTGTTATCAATAAAGTTTTACTCCCTAATATCAGTCGGCATTGGCCCCAAGAAATAAATAATCCAAACCTGCTCAAAAATAAATTCCAACATGAATGAGTTACATATGAACTGCTGAGAAGGATGAACTGGAAATCTGTACAGCCATCTATAGCATGCTTTTGCTCTTTTGTTGCAAATCAAATTAATAAATAAATAAAATGATCTTTTCAACATCTTCATGTCAATAACTACAGATCTGATTTAAAGTATAGTGTAGGAGTCATCCCAAACACAAGCTAACTGACCCTCCTAACCTGCTCTACTGAGGCCAAAGAGGCCAAAACGCTCCCTTACAACTTTCCCAGATAAGACACAAACAAAATGAAATGAAGAAGAAAAGGCTTCAGTTCTCCTCTCAGAAGAAAGAACCGTGATCAGTGTGCTGGGAGCAGGACTCACCGCTGAGCTGGTATAGGCTTTTTAATTTGTTCTGTATCATAACCAGAGAGGAACAAAGACCAGAGGAGCCATTAATCTCCAGGGATGAACTTTCACTGCTGCTCGAAACACTGGTTTTATTCATCTGTTTCCACACACACACGCACACACACACACACACACACAGACACACAAACGCACACACAGCTGGACATGATGGATGTCCCCTCTTCCCTTTGCTCCTCATCATCACAGTGTGTGTGGAGCTGATCACACTTCACCTCCTTCTTCTCTCTTCCCTTCCTCCTTGCTCTCCCCTGCTTCTCTTCTCCCCACCATCTGCACTTGATGGGCTCTAACAGACTGACTCACTCATGCCTCAATAAATACAACCAAATTAGTTTCATTGATTGCGGCGCTCTACTGTGACTCTTTGAGAAGATCATTCTCTGGGTTCTTCCTGCGTCCACGTCTCGGTCAATGTTCCTCGATGAACTTATCTCTGTTACTCAGTGTTTTAATCTTCCACACTTAAGGAGACTCGGTCAATACCAGTATGTGCTTCAAACAGAAACAAGCGACAAGTGACTCTTACACTTGCCTTTCATTTAGGAGTCCATCATATCGGGTCAGAGCCACACTGCTCTTCTACAGAGTCAAGATCTATTTTCTCGCTGTATGATTTACAACAAAATAAACAGTGAAAATGATCTTTCTCCACAGTTTCTCTCCGCCTGTCGAATATGTCACAAATAAAATATTTGTAACTTTTCCTGTACCCGTAGAAAAGTAAAAGCACTTTACGTTTTGTTGACTGAATCCATTATTTTTTCTAGATTTGGGTTTTAATTGTTACGGACGTGAAACTGGAAAAGACAAATATCTTTGTGCCGCTCACAATCACATCGACAAAGTCATGGTGCCCTGTGTCACACTCGGTCTGCAGAGGGCGCTGTTGCTCAGTGAAAGTTACACATAGTGTTGCTTTAATCTTCCTTACCTCAAAGACAGTGAGGGCGAACGGGTGTCCCAGGTGCTGGTGGGAGGACAGCAGGACCTTGCGGTTGTCTCCGTTCAGGTCCACACTGGACAGCAGGTGCAGCTTGGAGTCCACCCAGTACAGACGCCTGTTGGACAAGTCTGCAGAAGGGGGGGGAGGAGGGGAGTGACCGAAACCAAGGAGGAGAACAAAATGAAAGAAAGAAAGAAAGAAAGAAAGGGAGACGGATAAAGAGAGAGAGGTCATTTGAAGTGAAAAGGCCTCGGGTTAGAAGTGTATGAATGTAATGGCCCAGCAGCTACACCATCAATCTTCTTTGACATGACAGCTCAGACCCTGCGCTGAGAAAACACAGATGTGATTGTAATATTGCCGGTTGACTTCTTTGCCGGAGGAAAACAATATATATATATATATATATATATATATATATATATATGTGCCCTTGAGCGAATTGATTAGTCTTGCTGGACTTTATTCTAAAGGGTAAAGTCTCCGATGCTGTTCACATTTTGGACTGCGCCGTTGCTATGGGCCACAGAGGAGTGTGGTGCTGGGATTAGCTTGAAAATGCAGATTTCATTGTATTTGACAGAAAAGGACACAATCCCAGTATGACTTTGCTTTTTTTAGGTCTAAGGATCATTGGTGTCGTTGTTTATTTTTTGTCAAAATCAATACAAATGAGGATTTTAGACTCGTTACCACTTCCAGTTCAGGCACTTTAACTTAGAAATCGTCAACAGTGTATCAAATAGAATAAAGATCC
Source organism: Limanda limanda (assembly GCF_963576545.1). Taxonomy (NCBI): domain Eukaryota; kingdom Metazoa; phylum Chordata; class Actinopteri; order Pleuronectiformes; family Pleuronectidae; genus Limanda; species Limanda limanda. The sequence goes on along the minus strand of NC_083644.1, from coordinate 7,253,826 downwards.
TGACTTTCCTTTATAAAGCTTGGATTTGACCACATGCTACGGGCCACTCAGCCGAGTCCACTGAAAAGGTGCTGATCTAAAACAAGGCCGAAGAGAAACCATAGAAACCACGGAGCACTTTCCATTCAGAACTTTCCCTCCAGACTCAGACAATCATCCGCTCTGTTCAGAATCAATGTCCAAGGGAAAATAACTCACCCCCTTTCTCCCGCAGCATTATAGTGCAACTCTTTGCCAAGTCTCTCGTTTCGCCTTACTCAAAAAATAATTTGTTTTCATACAGATGCAGCGACACCTCAATTCCACCGAGTGTGGCGACCCGCGTGCGTCTCCTTCTCCCGCAGGCGAGGGCCGCTGAGAGGAATTGGCTGCGGCCGCGGAGGGAGGTGAATGGGATGATGGGAGCTATCGATGGCACACGGCGTCTGGCTTATTAATTCGGCGGCCCCGTGTTCGCTGGCTTGATTGATGAGAGCCAGACACAAACTGAGCTATAACAATAAGAACTACTCAGAGGTTGCAGCGACCCTCGAGTGTTTTCTTCTCTCCACTCTCCGTCTCTTTCTCCCTCTGTTTTTCCTTGTGCTGAATTTCTCTCTCCCTTCAAAAGCACTGCAACCTGGATTTGTTTAAATATTGTAGATTTATATCTGCTATGTTCAAAGAGACTTTTATTATTATTATTATTATTATTTTTCCTTACCCAGAGTGATTCCGTTGGGCCACTCGATGTGTTCAGACACCAAAACCTGTCGGTCCACTCCGTTCATCCCAGCCTTCTCAATTTTGGCCTGACCTCCCCAGTCTGACCAGTACATAAACCTGTGAGGAGAATATGCCAACAAGTTAGACATTGACAGGATGAATTCACACAACGTCCCCGTTTGTCTTTATCCTCTTTATCCCGTTTGTCTTTATCCTATTTCAATGCACTGTGAACCTGGACCGTTGATATGTGTGTGCTTGTGTGACAAAGAGATACCGATGAAAACCTGGGTTCATCGGCGAGTCCTTCATGCTCCTCTAGGTTTATAGCGTTAATGATTTGAGACAAAGCTTTAATCCGCAAATAATTGTTAAACTGCTTAATCAAACTGATCGCTGCAGAACAAGGAATAGTTTTGTGATGGTGTAGTCAAAATGCTGGAGGGCAAAGTTTGTTCCTACGTAATAAGGTTGTGCTTTAGTCTATTTGGCGACAATAGACGTGTTAATATGGACACAGATTTTTAGATATTAACTTGATAAAGCAAATAGTCTGACTAAAAGTCTGCCATGTAAACAGCATTTTCTAAATAACCTATATCCTGAATAAGATCATACTCCAAATAAGCAACAATACACATTATATAGACAATATATATGTTTTAATGTAATAACGTCCTATTGGAGTTTTCACAGGCCCTTGGTTCAAGTATAAAGAAATATTTAAAAATAATCCAAAAAGAATGTGGTAATCAGAATAAGGTCAGTAGTCTGAATATTGCTGTAAATGTAAATACAGTCACTGACAGCCACACACTTGTTCCACTTGCATCCTATCGCTCAGCTTCCTCCTCCATCTTTGATCCCTCCGCCCTCGAACCCCCCCCCCACTCACCCTTGGTGCGGATCCACCGCTATGGCCCGCGGCTCGCTCAGCTCTGTGGCTATCAGGACCTTCCTCTTCCTGCCGTCTCCCGTGGCAACAGAGATGCTCTTGTTGCCCGAGTCCGTCCAGTAGATGTTCTTGTGGACCCAGTCGACTGCGAGCCCCTCGGGGGAGTGGAGCGAGTCGATGAGCGTCACCTGCTGCGACGAGTCACTGGCCTTGTTGATGTAAGCACTGGTGGACGGCAGAGGAGAAGAGGTGTGTGAGTCAGTGTTCTGGAAACCATGGAAAATCCAATAATTCGCAGATAAAGTGAGACCAGGCAACAAATCCTCAAAAACAAAAAGTTGTACTTAGAGGTAGGGTTGCAAAATTCCGGGAATATTCAAAGTTGGAAACTTTCCATGGGAATTAACGGGAATTAACGGGAATATACGGGAATTAATGGGATTAAACTGGAAATGTTGTGGGTAATTAACACTAACTGTATTTACCTTACTGTCATATACAGACATAAATATAAACATTTTGTTTTGTCATAGGCTGATTTGAGCCCTGAGGAAACTTTGGGCACTTGACTATATGCTTCTGCATCGTTGTGTCATTCTTAACATAGGTCTTTGCACAGTATTTGCAAATGTACACAGCCTTTCCTTCTACATTGGATGGGGTGAAATGTCTCCACACATGAGATAGTGCACGTGGCATTGTTCTGTAGAATAAGATGAGAAAAAAGTTTGTAAAAAAACACTGATGCAATGCCAGAGATATAAATAGTTAGCCAAACAATTGGAATCGTCTGTAAACATATTTTACAATTGATGGATAAATGAATGGAAATAGGCTAGATGAACAGATGAACAATCCTCAATCAGCAAGCTAATATATTTGCCCCGCGTAATTTGTTTTTTTTCAAAATTCCCGAGCTAAACTTCCCATGGAAAGTGTCCGTAAAGTTTCCGGCAATTTACCGTAAACTTTCCGCCCCTTTGCAACCCTACTTAGAGGAATCGCTGCTATCTACTCTGGTTTTCTCTCGCTGAAACATCCAAGTGTACTACATGCCTTTAATCCCAAGTCGGACATGTTGGGTAATCTCTACTCAGGATAATGCTGTGTCAGTGGCAGCCAGACCTGACACCTCTATAACAACCTCAGCCCCCCCCACCAGACAGCAGCTCTCAGGGAGAATGAGTCTGTCTTCATCTATCAGCAGTTCACAAAACAACCTGCCTCTCTTTTTCCTTTTTGTCACTCTTCCAATCTGTGCGTGTGTCCCTCTTTTGGGGGTTTTCAATTTCCTACACTTTCCTCACGCCTCTCACCGACCTTCTGTCCACTGATTCCTCTGTGTCTGTATTTTCTTTTCATTTTCCTCTGCTCCTTCAACGCCTTCACTCACTTGTCTCACATTTTTCTGACATAGAACATTACAGTCTTGTGAGCAGGTTGGGAAACACAACGTCACAATTAACTCTACCGTCATGATGTGTTTGCAAAGAGCACACAGACGATGGAGAGAAGAGTGGATGGGAGGAGCAGCCTGACGGAGGAGGAGGCAGGTGGGAGAGTTGGAGCGAGGGATGAGGTAAAGATGGATGAGACTTGGAAGCAGATTTTGATGTTAATTAGTGTTTGACTCTCCAGATGTCTTCATGGGGTAAAGTGAACCTGCTGCTGTGCTTTGTGATGGATAATGCCAGGTTGCTCTTTCGTGTCTCAGAGTTTTAAAACATGGATCCAACACATGTCTCTCAGTCAGGGGGCAAATTAAAACCAGGAAGCCAAGTGGACTTGGATGAAATCCCTCAAGTTCCTGTATGCAGCAGCGCTCCATGTAAGCCGGGATAAAAATGATGATTCTGTTAGAATTGGGGAAACCTTTGGGATACTATGAGTTTAATTATTCTTGTGTGTTTGATGCTTTGCCCTCACTTTGTACTATTTTAGTATGTGGTGTTGGTTGGGTGTGACCTCCACCTCACTATCGTACTCTGAGTATTTAAAGGGGAATTGCGGTATTTTTCTACCCAAAACATTTGGAACTGGTCAAGTTGATTGCGTTTGCCAGCAGCCGCGACACGGCAGCATTGGCTATAATGTTCGCTTAGGGGGAAACTAAGACAGTCCATGAAATGTCCACATTTTAACCATATGGTCCAGGTTGAAAAATACCAGAATCCCCATTAAAGGCCTGAAAACCACTACAGTGCCAGATCATGGTTTTGACTCGCGGTGCTCAAGCTTTGGACAAACCTTGTCTGATCAAAGCTTGTATTGTGGACGACTTGTGTTTGTGCCTCACTGTCTGTACCATGATCATTGTTTTGTTTTTCTACATCTGCTCTTTCCAGTTACCTGTCACGCTCTGAAAGCTCCACCGCCAAACTCACACTGATCTGAACCCCAGACCATCCATCCTGTTTCAGTGGTTGTTTTCAGGACTTTGAGTCCAGCTGATTTGGCCAATCCACAGTGAAAACAAATATATAAACAAACTTACAATGCCTGGAGAATATATTCTAGCTGATATATCATGCGCAAGTAATTGACATCCAATATTTGATTGTACTGCTACAAATTTCCACAGACTTTTTACTTACTACAGTTAAAATGTTTACACAGACGAGAATGAACAGTTGGAGGATGAACAGAGGGGTAGGACTGCAATGAGGAACAGGACAGAGACAGATGAGTCCAATACCAGCGAGCAGATTGCATCTTTAATTGGCTGTATTATTGTTTGCAACAGACATCTCCATCATGGGGGGGAAGCTAACAAGTCTTCGACCCGTAGCATGCTAATCACTCTGAATTAGCCCGAAAAAAGAAAACGTCACGGTCCAATGAGGAGAGATCGCCATTAAGTAAACAGCTAATTCTATGTGATAAAATGTATCTGTACCAGAGGGATAACTACCTCTGTGGAGAGTGAGATGTCTGAGCAGGAGGTGGAATCGATCATGTCTTCATCATTTAGATAAAACTAAAACAACTGCAAATAAAGGAAACGGCAAAGAATTCCCTAAATGGAGAAACAAAGTATTTGCACTTTCTCTCTAATCGGGGTTAGCAACTTTTAACGTTACCCCAACACGAAAAACATTTTAAAAAAGATGAAATGAAGAAAATAAAATAGCAACAAGTGTATTTGTGTTTATTTGCTGTTTTCAAAGTAGACTTCATCGTGACGTATTAGACCATCTGTCCTCGCTCTGTCACAAGAACCTTGAATGTGTGTGTTGGAGAATGTGGATGTGTGTGTTAATTTGCGCGTGTGAGTGTGTGTACATGAGTAATGGTGGTGATTATTGAAGCAGTGAAATTAAAAGGGAGCATATGGCTCGGCTGAGATGATAGAGGACCCCTCCCACTACCTGCCAGCCGCCAGGGTGACACGCACACACACACAGACACACACACACACACAAACAGACACACACACACACACAGACACACACTGTGAATGAACTTGCACGTGTTTGCGAAGGACGTACAGCTCCACCTTCACTGTCAGACGGGTGACGGAGCCCTGCAGGTGTGATTGACACACTCTCTCTCTCTTTCTCTCTCTCTCTTTCTCTCTGACACGCACACACACACACACACACACACACCATATGGGACTTACACGCCACCAGAAGGTGTGCCAAGTTGCAGCAGACAAGATGGATGGATGCAGGAGAAAGAGAATGACAGAAGGACGAGGAAAGAGTGTTTTCTAAACTCCTGAAGTCGCGACTCTGTGCTCCACCATTCATGCTTTTTATGGGCAGCACAAATCATATGTACTGTACTCCCAGTGCGTGTGTGAGTCTGTGTGTGTGTGTGTACCTGTATATTTTACGGTGATATAAATCACACCAGAACATCTTGTTGGTGGAAACGTCCACATCCAGGGCCACGGCGTTCTTCAGCGTGGGAACCACTTGTGTGTACTCGCTCTTCAGCAGGTCGATGCGGCGGATCTCGTGGCGGTTGGTGAACATGAGGTACGGACTCTTCCCTGATGGAGAAGGAAAAGACATTAATGTCACAATAATGTATAAGGGCTTCTCCTGAAGAACATTCACTTATTTACGACTTGACATTGGCGAGATTGGACAGGGAGGCTGCCGAGCTCAGGGGGAAGGTGGAGACCCTTCATGACCATTATTGAGACGCCAATACAGGACATTAATCATTCTCAACCCACTTCCTACTCGACATGGGTCATTATACTGTGAATCATAAATATAACAGTGAACATGTGAAAAGGAAACAACAGCTGATCTTGACAATGACCCAAAACTTGTGCCACACATCTAAAACCTGTGTCATGTCTGCTAGTGTCGACAGACGTCCTGACATCTTTTCACCCTCAGTACAACTTGATGCCATCGTCTTCTTGTATGTTACAAGCTCGACAAGAGGTGAAAAATTGTCAAAATTGCAGATTTGATATAAATGTTTTTTAAGATGGTCCTGAACTTCTTTGAATAAATTCACATCACTACTGTTAAACAGTAAAATGATATAAAAGCCTTAAGCACTTTCTTTTGGAATACTCAAACTGCTTTAGAGTCCAAGTCACACACACATTCATGCAGAGCTTCTATACGCACACACTTAATTCAGTGTCTTTCCCAAGGACAGATCGGCAGGGACTGAGAGGGGAATCGAACCACCGACCTTCCACTCTTTACTCTTGATATTTGCTGAGATCCACTATCCAACAAATCCTGTTTAAGTGAATTCAACACCCATTTTAGTTTTGTTGGCTCTGGACAAAGACAGAAGAGACAGAACGTTTGTCTGTTTACAGATTCCACTCTTAAAGGCTGTAAATCCATCAGTGTGTTCAAGTGCTTTTCTCATTTCAGTCGCACTGTTAACCACCTACACTGTTTTCTATTAAGATACTTAGGCTGCTGGTGAGTGCAGAATCATGACAGTTACATAATGAGAGATTTCTCAGCTTCTGTATTTGCACTATTAGATTCCAAAAAGCATCCACCATGCACGCACACACACCATAATGTTATGCATGGTATTCATAGTGGAAGGCAAAGAAAGAATATTATTCTACAGGACTGTATATATGGCAATAAACATGATGTGTGAGAGTGTCCTGCTGTCACAAAGCACCCACCCACACACACACTGACACACACACGGACACACACGGACAGACACCCACACGGACACACACACACTGTGCTTGTGAATAAAGTATCCCAACAGCTAGAGATGACACACTCTTCTATTTCCATCCAACCCGTTTGTTAAAGTGTATTCTGGTCCTCTGGTCCTCAGGTGCACACAGTGCGTGATGTTTGCTGGCACATCGGTTCACCTGCGGCACATTTTTCAGCGTGCTGAAGGTGAGCATGACTCCAGCGTTTGAATATTTCTCATGCAGCCGACAAGGTCAACTCCGTCTTTAGCGCTGTCATGATCTGCCCCTCAGTTCACCTCGGCCCCTGTCCCACTGCTCCGTGGTACACAGACACACACACACTATTCTGATATAGATTATTAGTCAGGCTCTTTCTACCGACTGTCTATCAAACTGTACGTTAATGATTTATCTTTGAAGTTGTTTTTCTGCTGAATTTTTATCTGTTTCTTTCTTCATCTTTTGCTCTTTTTCTCAGCGATTCCCAACCAATCTCATTTTCCATCTCCTTTCCTTTCCTTCATTTTCTGTCTCTTTCTTATCTGTCATGACACTCCTCACTCCCCACTGTCCAGTAAACCATGGCTTGCAAAAAACACACACACGCACATGCACACACGCACACAGACAGACACACACAGACACACACACCAACCATGCCTCAGTAGGTTTCCTCAGCCCAGGTTTACTATGGTCTACTGCACAGGGAGAAAATATTACATTTCTACTGCTGTTGGATTCAATCATTTTCCTCTGACTACTGGGTTTGTAACCATCATTTTCACCTGCTGAGAGAGAGAGAGGGAGAGAGAGAAAAAGAGAGAGAGCGAGAGAGAGAGCGAGAGAGAGAGAAAGAAATGAATCTCGAGAGACGAGCAAAAGCAAATGAGAGGAATGCAGGTAGAGTCATAGAAACATGAGGAGTAAGAAGATGTAATTAAGAGCGAGGGAAGGAAGAAGAATACAGATGAAGTGACAGCGGCGGAAAGCAGGTCATGTGGGCGGAGGAGGAGAGAGCGAGAGCGACAGGAAGAAAAAACAGAAAAGTAAGTATAATAAGGACAGAGATGGATCCAGCTTCTTTTTCATCAATCCCCTGACTCCGCTTTTCAAGACATCTCTTATCCTTCATCACTGTTGTCACGTCAATATGTCCTCCTCCAGGCGGAGGAAAATAAATAAAGCCCAGTCGCTTTTTTCTCCAGGCCACGGCATTAGAGATGTCATCAAAAAGTGCAATATTTTCTCCCCTGGATAGATCCCGGCAGAGCAACAGTCAGTCTTCTTAACAAAAACACGGCCCCCTAGATGTTTCTAAATACGCCGCTGCCAGTTCAGGTCCCGGCCCCGTTGGCTAATTAAGATAATGTGGTGAAAAGATAAATACGGGCTGGGGAGTTGCCGTCAGCCACTGCAGCGGCATTGAATTGATTTGCACAAAAGCAGCTGTTTATGTTGAGGAGATATGCAAAGTAAGAGGGAAAATCCACATACAGAGGCAGAAAGGTCAGAAAATTAAAAGTGTGAAATTGGGCAGGCTGATGGGGAAGTTTAGCTGCAGCCGGTGTGAAGGTGATCCACACCGGAGGAGTTATTATAGGGATGTTGTTTGTGTCTGGAAGTCGACATATGTCAGCTGTGCTTGTTACAGACCAGGCTATAGGATAATGAGTAGATGCTGCAGCAGGGAACAGCTTGTGTCCCAAAAAGTCGTCCTACTCACTGGCATTCCATCGTGACAAAGGACGTTATATAACACTTCATTATTTCTGTGGTGGAGTCTCCAGCAGAAACCGCTGCCTTTTCTTCTTCTAATAAAGATTGTGCCACTTTTTTTGCATCTGCATTTTGAAGGATTTGACCACCAAATGGTTGATAAGTCATTGACAGAACAGAAGGCAGACTGCAATAAGTATTTGTGTTCAGAGTTTTAATCGGCACATTCCTTCTGGTAGAGAGAATTAAACGTTATAAGCAGGTCCATTAACCTTCTGGTTGTCCTTAGGATACATGACAGGACTTGTTTACAAATGCTTTTACAGTATCTTAGATATATGGTTTTCTTAAATGCATAAGCCTGAAAATAACATGGATGTTTACTTACAGCGTTCATCAGAAATAAAATAAATCACCATTAAGTTCACTAAATTTAGGATTTTTTGGTTTAAAATAAGAATCTTGACTTAGCTTCGACATAAGTTCCTCTGCTCATAGTCAAAATAGTTCTGAATATTTGAAAAATGAGGTAATTCAATTAAAAAAAGTAGTGTAAAATTTGCGGTCAGGCTTCGTCGACAGGAAGACAAATACTGAGGTTAAAAGACTCAAACTGCAGGAAAAAACTTCTGAGATGAGGCTACACAGTGTTCAACCACATCTTAGGTCCCATGGCGAAATCTTCTGACTATGGGGGAAAACGTGACCACTGCTTTTAACCCACTTTGAAAAGCGTGTTCTCAAACTGTCAAGTGAGGAACAAACTGCTCTTGGCAATGTGGTTAAGTCTGCAGGACACTGTCGACGAGACAAGACAGAGAACAAGGAAAAGGTAAAAAGAACAGAAACAGGAAAAGCAGGACTTTGGACCGGAGGCGGTTTCTAAACTTTCTCTGCATCGTTGTGACAGTTGAGCTGCTTTTAGAAACCGGTTCTGTATGAGCTGACCTGTGGTCTGTTCCCTCTGATCCTTCATACCTCAACCCTGTCTGGAAATTTCATTTGACTACTTTAAAGGGCTTATTTGTCTACTGTTGTCAAAGAGCAATTTACATGTATATTCAAACATGTTTGAGCTGAACATCCAAAGTTGTCCTTGGTGCCAGGTAATAACACAGATCCCTCTGTGTGTCTGTGGACAAAATAACTAAAGCACAGTTTCACCAAACTTAGTAGGAACATTACTGAATTACTGAGGATATCTCCAGATGATTATGATCTTGTTTAGGCTGAATTGTGGCTGTCTGCAGGGGATGGCAAATTTGTAATGGATGTTTTTAAGGCCCACTAACATGGGCAGCTTTTCTCCCAGTGCTACTGATGGCAAAGTCTCATTAATAACGAGGAATAACAACATAAAATATCAAGAATGTCCTTGTTCTGCTCTGAGAAATTGGGGATAGGTGATATTGTCCCTTGTTCATTTCGTCTCTTGCTCTTTACCCTTTTAAATCCCTTCAACTCTGGTTCCCTCTATTTATGGAAGATTATGACCTGATGAAGAAATACCTGTGTGTGGATAAACTGATATTCCTTCCCTTCTTCTATCCACCTCAAACACAAAGCTTTTCTTTCTTATAAATAAACAATAATATCTAAAAGTGCATGACTCAGTGAGTGGTATCACACTCTGAAGGTGTAAACATAAAAAACAATGTATGCAATTAGTGTAGAGTAAGGATTGTTCCAGGGGACCTAATGGATGCTGCAGTGTGGGAACACAAAAAGCACCAGTTTGGAAGAGAGAACATATTTTAAGTCCAACCTGGGAGTTAACTTTTAAGTAGAAACGCACTGTAAGAGTTTCATATTATTTTGTGATAATAATCTAAAGCGTCTAATCTAAAGTTTTAGGATAATGATGAAATGCTCACGCTACAAAGCAGACTTTCCCGCTTAAGGTTTAGAGTAAAGGCTTATTTAGGCTCCACGTTAGATAATAAAAAGGATGGATCCTTCCCTCCGGCGAAGTTTGAAGAACTCTGCGTTAATTTCATCAGTATTTTAAAACGTATTCTGAAAACTTAGCGATATGGACATAGCTGACGAAAATGAGCAGGTCCACCAGAAATCGCGTTTAGCCAATAGTTCAAGTGAAACGACCAATGAACACGAAACAGGAATAACTGACCGTGGTGGAACTGGAAATGAGACTTTGTGATTTGTTAGGAAACTAAAAGGCATCTATATGACGTTACCTCACCCTGCTTTCAGTGAGTCAACAGGGTGCCCTCTAGCGGATGCATTGCTTAACAACAATGCTAACCTAAAAAACACGAAGTGGCGGCTACATGGTTTGAAATGGACGTGTCTGTTTCTGTACGTAAAATCAGCACAAATGAGCCTTAAGGTTGCTCACAGGCATCTCACACTATTAGCACTAATAGGGAAATGCATTAATATGCTAACTTCATGTTGACGCTGTAATGCCTCCGAGATAGAGGCGGCTCAAATAAGGAGCCTTGTTTATTAGTTTAGATGACGTGACACTTGACACGTGTCGGATCTCATCACACAATGCAGCTTTGCATTTTGTGTGACCAGAAAATTGCTGATGTCTTTGTGTGTGTGTGTGTGTGTGTGTGTTTGTGTCTTAGAAAGAGTTCACCGTGGCTTCATTAAGTCCACATTACCTCAGCTCCACAAAGCAGCCATCTCTATATTTACAGTCCCATCTCTATTTATGCCTCTGAATAAATAAACCTCAACGTAAACAACGTTCCCGTCACACTTTCTGTCCATTCTGCACAAATAACGTGTGCAGCAATCAACAGTGCGGACGGATTTCTCTGCATTACTTCAATGAGCAGAGAGATATTCACTCAACGCATCCATCTATCTGTCTTCTCCCCTCCTCTGTTTGCCCGTCCTACCCTCTAATAACCGCCTCGGCCTCTGACAGGGACTGTTTGCTCGGCCTAGCAGTAATAAAGATTCACACAGACACACATGAAGCAATCAATGGGGGTTTTTATGCCACTTAGCGTGAGAGTGAGGGCCTGTTTTCTGCTCTAAGCTCTCTCATTACCAGACCAGTTCAGCCTATAATGACTCAACCGAAGACCGATGGTGGGGGATCACTAATAACACTCTTCTCCTCTTCTCTCTCTATTCCTGCAGAAAAGTTAATTTGCAGAGTAAATCAATCAGTTGACGGTTCCATTCTCAGTGCAGGAGAGGCTGTAGTTGCAAGGCAGTAATGCTGCTTTAGCAAATGGTTATGTCTCCGATAGATTTTGTAAAGTAGAAGAGGGTTCTCACATCTTCAGAAACATCAGAGATAACTTCACACCCTAATTCGCTCAAATTCAACGACACAACACAGCAAAGCTTGTGTCTCGGTTCTTTATTCTAACCACACTAAGGGTTTTACTGGTTGGTGGGATTTCCATGAAACTCGATGGAAGGATGGTGCATGGGCCAAGTAATCCAGATCTGGACTAAAAGGTGGATCAAGCAATTTAAAGTCACTTTCTTAAACATTGCAAGTGATTAATTCCTGGATCTAGATTGAAATCAAGCAGGTTTAAGGGACAGATTTCTATGAGTGTGAGTCATTCTTGTTATAATTAGAACAAGCAAGCTTCCTGTAATCTCACAGACAGAAAGTGTGAACGTCTTGCAGCGATGTCAGCCTGTGTGGTTCCCCCCCCGCGTTCCTGACACAGAGCTCGACGATATATTGTGCGACAGAGATTTATTTACAAGATGAACAGCTGAGAGGCAAGTAGGGAAACACACAGGAGACAGAGGCATGAAAGAAAAACGATCAAAAGATCCTCAATTTCTATTTTTTGCATGGAGGATAGATATCCAACCCTTTTTAATGAACCATGCATATTTATGTCCATTCTCAAAAACTTTCAAAGCCTTGTTGTTTTTTCTTAAATTGCCAAAGTTTCAACAATTTCCAGGACCTGTGGGAAACCTTAAAACACAGATAATGCTCCGATTATACTTTCTAATCCTCTTTAATCCCTGCACTTACAGCTATTACTGTTCTTTTAACCATCAAGAATAAATTGTTGTTTGTTTCACACAGCGTTAAGCGCCCAGCATTCATCCAGCACTTTACTGGTGATTTCTATTTTACCAAGTGGACGTCTGAGGTGACAGTGATTGCCACCACGCAGGATTCTTTGTTTTCCTTTTGGCACAGTTTGACGCTAAGCACGCGGAATATCCTCTTTAATCAGAACCTCACCGCACAGCAGAAGCGTTTATTTGTCGGGAAACGTTATCTGCAGGTGTTTGAGTGGTTGTTGACAGGCGGCGTCGTTATCGCCAACGCCAGCTGGAACAGACGGAGTGTGGAGGAGGCTGATTAAAAACACACGGACCTCGAGATGAACTTTTCAAAAAGGCAGTTTAACGAACAGCTACTTTTACATTTTTTACATTTAGATTTGACCGCTTTGGCAAAAGCTGACCTGACCTACAACTGAAGGACGAAACACTAAACCTTCGAGTGGAGACAAGTTGTTGAGGCTGTGGACTGTAAATAAAGTTGGACGACATGACGGCTTCCTACCGGTCAAGAAAACACCACTTCCTCCATGTTAGTGGATGGGACCTGGTCCAAAATGAAATATCCAAACACAAGTCAAATATTTTGTTTCCAGTTATTTTAGGTATTTCTTATCACACTGATCTGCAAGTTTGGTTTTAATAACGGATTTGGTCCTGTGCATGTATCAGCTCCATCGCTTGGTCACTACTGCACAACCTCCAAATGACATTAGTGCAAGAGTGCAGCGCCTGCCTCTGTGATATTATGGCTTGGTTTCTCGATTGTGGGAGGAAGTGCAGATGCATCGTCCATCTTTATTTACAGTCCTTGGTTGAGATGCGAGGACACAGGTTCCCAGGCGTCTCTGTGGATGTGACCGACGACTCTGTATCCCAGGCACCACCAGTGCATTTCCACCTCAGGACAAGAGCCGCTCATCGTTTAGCAGCATTTGAACCAAGTGCAGCTTTGAGAATTGAACGATTTTATTCTCATTCAAAGCACCGTCCCAGAGTATGTACCCAGTCCAACGAGAGGTAAAGACCCTGCTCGTGTCCTCTGGCGAGCGGGCAGCACGCTTCCCACACAGCAGCCTTCCCTCGACACTCCAAGGAGAGCCGAGGCAGCTGGCTGCAAACTTTTCATTAGTGGGGACTGCAGAGAAGGATGGCAAATATTTATCTTTGCACAGATTGCTGAGCAGGGTCTGCATACAGAGCGAGACCCCCCCTTCCACACAGTCCCACAGTGTGAGAACAGTGTGGGATGTGAGTCTGTAGTTAGGGCTGCTGGACTGGGAAAGTAAGCAAAGTGTGTAAGTGCGAATTTGGTGAGATCATCCATCAATGAGAGTGTGTGTCTTTACCTCTATACTTGTGTGTGTGTGTGTGTGTGTGTGTGTGTGTGAGATATGGCTCACCCACGGCCTTGCAGGTCTTGGAGGCGGGGTCCATCTCGTAGCCTTCGTAGCACTCACACTTATAATCTCCTTTGTAGTTGATGCAGATCTGACTGCAGGCGTCTGGATTCTCACATTCATCTATGTCTGTGGAAAGAAATATGGCTCATAGATAAAGGTGAAAAAAGCTACAGACCAAACACACACACACACACACATACAAATCAATCCGCATCAATGTCTTAAGAATGAGAGATAAGAGAAGCATTGGTTATCTAATACAATAAAAATGTTCTGAAGGGAATTGCCCTTCACATAAGTGAGTTTCTTGGATTCATTTATTGCTAATATTATAATATTATTACTGTTGTACCACTCTTGATTTTATTTCTTCTTCTAAGGACTCTACAGTCAGATGTCTCGCTGTAAATTTTTATTAAAGAGTAAAATAATATTTATTACAAGCAATAAACAAGTATTTTTACAGCAGCAGTATATCTCTGCTACAACGCAGCCCATCTCCGTGTCTCTACTGAACGCAGGAACCACCAATCACCTTCAATCTAAAGTCCTTAACAAGTTATGTAACGCTTCTTCAAACCAGTAGATGTCTACCAGTACGTTCAGAAGCCTTGTTGGATCCACATCTCTCTCAGGGTTCTTCAAAGCAAAATTTAAAAAAAGGTTCGTAGTAGTTTTTTAAAATTTACCTCCACAAGTCTTTTTGTCCATGAGTTTGTAGCCGGAGGGACAATCACACTCGTGACCGATTCTGCGGTCCCTGCATATGTGGGAGCAGCCGCCATTGTTGTCTGCACACTCGTCCACGCCTGCAGGGAGAGAAGAGGAGGAAGGACGGAGGAACAGTGAGGCGTGGAGGCAAGGAAAGGAGAGAGTGTCTAAATTCAGAGGCTGCATTTGAAGATCGATGGCATCACAGCGGTGCTACTATGTTTTCCCATATTGCTGCAGACATGTATGAGCAATAAAGGATCTGATGGGTGGAAGCTCATCCATCCAACCAATCCCAAGATTCATTGCGCTTTGATTAATTTTGTTTTTAAAGAGATAGATAAAAGCATCCAAAGCTTAGACTTTTCAGTATCAGGCTTCAACTCAAGCGAACGGCTGGTTCTATACATGTTAAAAAAAACAAGGATCATTAAAACTTTCTTGTTGTGTCCAACTGCAGCTCTGTTGCTAGGAGACAGCGGTAAGAACGGGACGAGCTTGGGACGCAAATCGCGGAAATCCTGCGTAGACCAGTCTGTCGTGTTTTAGTTCGGACTCTGCGATATAGTCAGACAAACGTCGGGACACAAACATAGGACACTGAAGCTGAAGAAACAGTTGGTGACTTTAAAAAGGAAAGATGGCGTTAGAAATAGAGACACAGAGGTATGTGTGTGTGTGTGTGTGTGTGTGCGTGTGTGTGTGTGTCTGTGTGTGTGTGTGTGTGTGTGCATTGTTTTCATGTGGGTCTGCTTGCGTGCCGGCTCATGGCCCACAGGAGCAGTCTTAGCCAAACGCACCTGGAACCGATCCATCCTCCAACAGGGAACTTGGCTTCGTGTACCAGGTGCCACTCGGCTACGAAGCCTATTGTTGCACGAGCACATGCTCTCCTTCACCCTCTCATCTCACTTCCTCCCGGTTTTGTTTTTTTAGCAAAACAGATTGGACCGTCTCTCAGTCGTCCTTTCCTCCCTGTCCCCTTCTATTTGTATCCGTTTCCCTGCCTCCATTTATCCTTTTAGCTTTCAGCAGCGCTCCGGGGAGGAGAGAGGGATCGCTGCCCGGGAACTAAAGCTGGTACTTCATTACCGGTTTACATTAAAGATTTAAGCTTCAAGGCTACAGGTACCACCGTGAGACAGTGGGAGAACAGAGACAAGACAGAGAGAGTGGAGGAGCAGAGATTGAGAGAATGACTAAGAGAAATATGGAAGTAAAGACTCAGAAAATTTGCTTTAACAAGAAGAAGAATAGCTTATAAAAGGCTCAAATCTATATAGAAAGCCAAATACATTCTATATATCAGTGTAACAGATTTGCATCAACATAATATTAGAGTCTATTGGCCGAAAAACAGGGGACACTCAAGTCTGTGTTAGATCTGGCCTCTGTATTCTCGCTCTTTACACCTTACAGCATCACTGGTTTCTACGGTAACCAGGCTAAATAATACTCCAATGACTACTTTACAAATTGCTGTCTGCAATCTGTTGAGTTCCCCTTCTATAGTAATCATCTCATTTTTAACGCTATTCCAAATTTGTGGACACAGTTTGGGGATGATCCGTTTTCACCTCAACAAAACCAACCGAGTAAAGAGAGAAAGATATTTTATTCAGTTTGAGAAACTTGGCAGCGATTCAGCGCTCGGCAGCTTCCAGCCGCCTTAACGCTCCTGTAGATAAATGGGAGTAGATCTTTACTCTTGATTTCCAAAGTCTTGCAAAAAGCCTAAAAAGAATGGAAGATGCTACAGGAGGATATTAATACCCATGTTTTGGGAATTTAACATCTATATGGATGTAATACTGAGTTGTCTACAGACTTATGAACATCGATAGAGAGCAGGGATTTCTCTCCTGTGCATTTTTCTCGTGTTGACCATTGCTGCAGTCCGGCCCCTTTTCAGGATCTATCATTGGTAACTTTGGGTTTTATTGGTAGGACATATTTAGTGAGTAAGAGTTGGGAAGACAGAGAACAGGGAACAGGGGACAGGTTGCTGCAGGACTCAAGTACACACGGCTCCCGATCAACTAGTTTTGCTATCAAGAGCCGTGCAACTATCACATTCTTGAGGCTGTCAGTTAGAACTCAAACATAGAGAAGGAGTGAGGGGAATTTGACATCTAAATGGATGTTATATTCAGTTGTCCACGTACTTATGAACATCGATAGAGGGCAGGAATTTGTCTCCTGAGTATTTTTTCCCCATCTCATTTTGACCATTTTGCATTGCTGCAGTCCGGACCCTTTTCAGGAACTATCATTACTCACTTTGGGTTTTATTGATAGGACATATTTAGTGGGTAAGAGCTGGGAAGACAGGGAACAGGGAACAGGGACCAGGCTGCTGCAGAGGACTCAAGTACACACGGCTCCCGATCAACTAGGTTTGCTATCCGGCTCCGTGCAACTATCACAATTTGTAGGTTGTCAGTTAGAACTCAAACATAGAGAAGGAGTGAGAGGGTTTCGGACAGAGTGTAAATCCTGTCACGTTAATGAAGTGCTAACAGGGTGAAGCCGTGGTCACATACACCATCTGCCTCAGCGTTTCCTCGAGTCATCTCAGAGAAATCTGCTTGTACGTGCACTCGCGTGAAATTCCAGCGATGCATCTCAACTTACTTCAATTGCAATTACACGAGCTACATTCACTTGATGGATTTTGTTAACTGGTGTGTTTCTCTCAGCTGCCGCGCTGTGTTTACAGCCTGATTGCATTGCCTGTGATGTAAAACCCGTGACTGAACATCGCTGAGTGGTAATTATTTATGGTGTGTGCATAATCCGTGCGGCTGCTTGTGGGTAACGTAGTCCGGTCACGTCCCCCCCCCCCCGGCTCAGATCGCACGAGTGGGGCAGACGCACTCGTCTCTTTGATCACAACAAAGCCGCTCAGAAAACGTCCCGACTCCCGACGCCTTGATCAGATGAGAAATCCTTTTACTAAGAGAAGTGACCACCCACATTAGAAGGAGTCGTGATAACGAGGAATAAGTGTGAGCTCTGGTGCTGCTGCTTTAACATGTATGTACGTCCATGTACGCCTGTGGGGGGTGATGGAGCTATAATGAGTCTCTGTAGGGTAGTCTGAGTGTGAAGAGGGACCGGGGGGGGAATCATCTCACCACACTCCTTCACCGGCTCGTCGGACCAGTCCTTGCAGTCCTTCACGTTATCACACACCTTGCTGCTGTCGATGCACTCGCCGTTCTTGCAGCGGAACTTTTTGGCGCCGTCACACTTTGTAACTTTGGGCGAAAAACACACAACGTACAATCAGAGTTAAAGATTATCGGCTTTCAGTCACTGAACTGCATCCGTCTGCAGCGACAAATACACAGCGTCCAGGGGCTTTAAAGACAAATTAGTTTTCTGCAACATGAACTTCAATCTCACCAGGAAGCAAATTGATCATTTAAAGATAACGATGATACAGCAGTATTATTCGTTACAGAATCCAATGTACGTTTCTATTTATTTCACATTATTTTATGGTTATAAAACTGTTGATCCTATTCTGGATAAGACATTATATCAAAATATGTTTACACAAGTTGCTAAAATAATATTTCATTCATATTCCTGTTGACATGGTAGAGAACATAGTCTGATTATGACCCCAAACTGAAATAGTTTAATTTTAAGATTGTATTGTGTTTTCTTTCTAATTTAAAAAAAAACTAAAGTTCCTGTTTGTATGTGTGTCAGAAAAATGCTGTGAAAACTCCAATAGGACATTATAAGTCGATTATTCCAAATATGATCTTTTCTGGTTAAGGTCATCAGAAAAGGGTGTTTACGTGACAGTTTCTTATTCAGACTATGGGTTTGATTAGGTTAATATCAGAATATTGGTGAACTGATACATTTCATTCAGACTGATTCAACATTAACAATAAATAGATGTAAATAGTTGTTTTGCTCTTGCGACACAAACTCGTAGGGATGTAAAACGATTAATGTAATTTTCAGTGTGACTGAAACACACACAAACAGCCTCTTCCTGTTTGTCCTTGTATTGTTGTGTATTTCTCGACCAAATGTACAGGTGCACGAACACGCAACTGTTAGGAGTAAGAAAAAAAAGAAAAAAATCAATTTCACTTTCCCAACTGCACTTCAGAACACTGGGTTCAGGATAAAGTTCACTGGCTCGACACGTAGCGCCAGGGCGAGAGCGGATGTTTGGCGAGACGAGATTCCTTAAATATCATGTGAATTGTAACTGTGAACGATGTCGCCGAGTACAAAATGATGCAGTGAAATAAAATAAAAGGTCCAGACTCCATATTCACTTTAAATAGCTTCATATTTGAGATAAATACATTTAATATATTCTATCAATTTGGATGAATGATGAATAAACTTATAGTGATGCCTTTATCTCAGTGAAGACAACACATGTCACCTTCACTGATATCTATTTTTACTGGCTTCATTTATGTTGGAAATCCATTAAAATAAATACATCTTAAAATACCAGGCTCTAAATAATTATAACCTGGTGAGAGTGAGGTGATATTCATTGTGTAATATTGCAAACAGGCTTGTTTACGCCATATGCAGAGTGTTGTTAATCAAAAACAAACCTGAGAAGCCGTATTGGATGTATTAGAGGGGATTTAAAATCTTAACATACTGAAACTCTTCAAACACTTTGATTCTCGCTCCTCTGTCGTTCGTACTTAGCAGTTTCACAATTCACAACGTAACCATCTGTGATACAGTGATACTCTGTGATCCCCGGGGAAAACACTGAAAGTGTATGAGGGTTAGTTTTAGGCTAGTTTTAGGAGTTGCACATGAATTTTCTCAGCAACAGAATGTGAGGTTTACAACAACCTTAACCAGAAAGCCACATATTTTAAATGTGTGGCCTACAAGCACTATTTGATGGGCTTATAAAGAATTGGTTGCAACGTGTTTGAAGCTTTCCAACGTCGACTAGTTGTGTGCATGTTGCTTGGCTTCCTTACCGTTAACACAACCTGCTTCATCGCTGTAGTCCGGACAGTCGTGAACTTTGTTGCACTGCTTGGTGCCGTGGATGCAGGAGCCGTCGCCACACTGGAACTCATCCGGCCGACATGTGAGCAGCGCTGAGAGAAACAAACATACACACATGTTAGATTCAAGTGACTTGTAAAATTTTCATTCAAATCAAAATAGAATCTGTGAGAAGATATAGAACAAAAGGATAGTAGCACACAAGTAGAGAGCAATTTCAAACGAACACACAGAAAGACTCCTTCCTATAAAAGCCCCAATGGAAAAGAAAACCAGACAGGTATTCATTCACTGTGTGAGGAGGGTCTTCATCCAGTGACCTATTGAGTGTGTGTGTGTGTGTGTGTGTGTTGTAGACTGTAGGCATTTGTGTTTGCTTCCTCTAACGGCAGAGGGCAGGTTTATTTAACTCATTCGTCTTTTTAACCAACTGTTTAATTATTCATGCGCTGTGTTTCGGAGCAGCTCTGCCGAGGGAGCGAAGGCAGACGTGGTGATCAATCGCTGCAGAGGCCGTTAAAATACACGGCTCACAATCACTGAATCAGAATGCAGTAACACACACGGCTACAGCGTGCACGTCCACAAATTCACACATACACCGTAGATTAGCAGACACGTTAAATGATGAAAAGTTAAAAACGGACGTGTGCAGTAAGTTCACATGAGCTGCAGGAGGCTGACTCAGACTTCTGGTGCTCGAATACACAAACAGACGGATGAAGACAAACATATGTTAATGCCAAACTCAGCAAAGTGTGAAAGACATAATCCTGCGCCATCAGAAAAAATGTGCTGATTCTTTCAGCCACATGATTGGGATCTGAGCTCAGCTAATTGTGATTAATCCCCGAGATGAATTGTAATAATACCGGATTGTCGTCTGCGGAGAGATGGAGGCAGGAGGGGAAAAGGGGAGGAGTAACCGAGTGATGCGATCCGACCCTTCCTCAAATGCATTGACCTCCTCCCACCATGCTCGCTTGTCTCAGCGTGTCAGTTATAACGCAGGATTATTGAGATAGATGTTTGAAATAAGACAGTGGATGCAGACATCTGAGCCGATTACACCTCATCTGACACAAACCAACACCCACCCACATTCATCCGCACTTTGATGAGCATCCAATCAAATACATATCAAACACATGCAGCTCTCAACTATGTTATTGAGACAGATGGTGCCACAGACACATGTAGAGCAGGAACCACCACTTGCATTGATGTCTCTCTGTTATTAGGGTTTGTTCTTGTTCATTTTGGCCTACTGTGCATAAATAAAACATAAAACATTTGATCATACAAATCCTAGAAAACAGAATCTTTAAATATATCTATTTCGGAAGCTAACTTTCAAACTATAGGTGCAGGTTTTCAGAGTAGATATAATCTGGTAGTGAGGCTTCTAGTGAAGCTCAATAACGCTTTTCTGCGTTGTTTATTCTGTAATATAACTTTTCATATCAACAAACGTTAAAGCAGATATCAATATGTCTGTGAAAGGCTCTGATCGATAAACCAATAAGTTTGTCAAGCTCCTAAAACCACAGGGTCTATTTGCTTGAAGGTCACCTACACCGCCTATGAAGCACCTGTTGTATAGATCTGGAAAACGTGACTTATTTCTCTTTTATTGATCCAGATGAGATGGATTAAAGACCAAGAAACAATCGAGTGTTACTGCATCTATATACGACCGTAATGCTCATTTGCATATATTTATTTAAACCATGTCAAATTATATTCAAATAAAAGTCTGTCCCATCTCAAACCTGCTTCCTTATATGGATCCAAAGGAAAAAGAAAGTTATGTGCTATTATTTATACAGAATCATGATCAATACGCTGAAAAGGCTGATTGAACTTTGCCTTTTATAGTGATTACACTGACTGTGTGTTTTTATAGATTTTATAAAACCTCCATGACTGTGTGATTATTCCAGCTTCAGTATCTGTAGCCAAATGAAAATGTGCAAATCAATGACGATACACATGAACACAGGTATTTTCTCTGTGAAAGCATTCATGTGTGTGTGTTTGTGATTGTGTGGCAGCAAGTGTGTGTATCCTGTCATATGTGTGAAGCTGCTTTCATCTCGCTGAGCGGTTATTGTGAGTGTGTGTGTGCGAGAAAGTGTGTGAAATTGTGTGAAGAGGAGACCAGATGGGAGTCTTGCTTGATGAAGGACCTTCACCTCCCACACACACACACTCCCCCCCTTCACAAACACACACAACCACATACGGTCACTTGCACACACACACTCTGTCTCCTTGCTCCTGCAGATCACATGGTTGCGCGGCAACACACTCTATGGATCATCATGATAACGTTTGCATCGATCTTCAGTCGTTTGGTGGCACAACGAGATTTGTCAGATAATCTTTGCCGGCGATGTGAAGTCTTTTAGTTCCACAACAAAACATTATTGTACGATTTGTCTCCATTAATCACTTTCACTAAAGGCTGCTTTTAACTTTTTAATACTTCAACACCAGCCAAGATAACCTTACCCACTTTCAAGCTTTCTGAAGTGGGTAATTGTTGTGCATTCCTAGATTTATTCATTTATTTGTGTTCTTTTTCATTTATGACCGCAAGCGAAATAAGAAATTAAGTTCT
This sequence comes from Limanda limanda, assembly GCF_963576545.1. Taxonomy (NCBI): domain Eukaryota; kingdom Metazoa; phylum Chordata; class Actinopteri; order Pleuronectiformes; family Pleuronectidae; genus Limanda; species Limanda limanda. The sequence goes on along the minus strand of NC_083644.1, from coordinate 7,231,579 downwards.
ATGGCATCAGTCTCTGTATGTATTTTTTGAAAGGGTTTACCTTGAGTCAAAAATCATCACTTCTATACTGGGCTAGTATGGAAGCTGTTAAAAAACAACGTATAAGTTGTTGTTTTTATGAATTCAGAAAGTCCAGTTGACAGAATCGGGATCAGAAAGGAAAAAATTGTTTTTGGAGATCTGTATATGTAGAGATGTAAGGTCCAATGTCCGGAGGCTGGAAATCATTAAGTCGTTTCACAGTCACAACACTGGCTGTGTTCATTTTAATTAAGAAATATGTCGACATTATGACTCTTTCTTGGGTTTGTTAGCTCTGGGGAACTGTTACCTCAAGCTGTGCGAAACAGGAAATTCTTGTTAGTCTGATAAATTTGGGATCTTGGGGCTGTTTTGGTAATCTTTAAAAATATGTCAGCTTCATCTGTCTGATCCCTTTCACTTGCTCGTTCATTCACACACTTATTATTCTCCCAGTGCTACTTACGACAGTTTGCTTCATCGGATTTATCCTTGCAGTCGGCGTCCCCATCACACTTCCAGTTCATGTGGACGCACTCTCCGCTGCCGCACTGGAACTCGCCCACCGGGCAGCGCGGCTTCTGGGGCTCGGTGCGCCGGCTGCAGCGCTCCATGGACTCGTCCGACTTGTCCTTGCAGTCCGGGTCGCCGTCGCAGCTCCACAGGGCCGGGATGCACTCCGAGTCGTTGCAGCGGAACTCGTGTTGACCGCAGGAGGGCGACGAGCACTTCTCCTCGTCGCTGGCGTCGCCGCAGTCGTCGCCGCCGTCGCACACGTAGATCGGCGCCAAGCACTTCCCGTTACGGCACTGGAAATCCTTGGAGGGGCAGGCCTTGGCATCTGCAGGAGAATGAAAATACTAGAGGTCAACATTTGGAGCAATTCTTTCAATTTATTAACATTTAGATAATCTATTGTATTTGTTCGATACACACAATGTTTAATCTTCTACATAAATCATTGTACTTTTGTTAATAGAGTAAATTTTAAAAGCTTAAAAATAAAGCATAGGAGCGTCATAAGGCCGTCTGGATGCAGAGATTAGCGCACGTGGGAGTAGAAGAGAGAAAATGAGAGTAAGAGAACAGATGTATAGAACTTATCGCTGCATTTATTCAAAGTCCTCGGGGGAAGTGGGAATATATGAAGCGATATGTCTCCCTCTCGTCCTCTGGAGATGGAATGAAAGTGTTGGTGTTCAAATTTAGAGTTAATGAACTCAGAGCATTCTCCATATCTTCTGTCTTTGCTCCTGGGCTTGAGTCAAACTGGTCGCTGTGCACGGAGCTGAGGAGCTTTCAGATAAAGTGAATGTTCAGGTGGAGGAATGAATGAGGACTATACCAGGTGGTAAAGTAACAAGGGACAAATAACAGGTGAACTTCAGTGCATTATTAATTACTCAAGAAAAATAAACTCCATCCCAACCATAGACTGAACATAAAGATGGACGACACGACTGCTCCTCAAAAGTGAAGCCAAAGAGTCTCCTTCGCCCCTGGTGGTTGGCTGTGGTACAGGTCATAAACCATAACTCATCCATGGTAGTGAATGGGACATGGACCAAACCAGAAAGTGAACTAAATGTTCTTAAAGATGGTTTCTGCTAATTTGGGAAGTTCTGATGTTTGTTCAAGTGTTCATGTCCGATACTGTGTCACGATTGATTGAGTGTGTGTATTTGTGTGACCTGGATACTGTGGCTGGTTCATACCCAGGATATGTCGGCTTGATTTCTGGGTAGCGGGAGGAAGCGGACACGTATCGTCCATCTTTACATAAAGTGAATGATCTTAACTGCAACTGCAAACCCTCAGCGCTTTAAATAACGGCTGCAACTGTTAATTCAGATAAACCTGATGCTGACCATTGGAAGCACGAGTATAAACAGGTTGGTAATGAGAAGGATGCATACAGTCCTGCAGTGCATGACTCCCTCCTCCAAGAGTGTTTGTGTATTTGTGCATATTTGTACAGCAGCACCTGCAGAGACTGAGTATATTCATGTGACTGCTTGTCTGTGCAAGTGTTGATTTCATCTTCAAAGCAGCTCAGGGCTTCAGACAGCAGGGAAATTATTCGCAAAAACTGTGACAAATTTTTATATCAGCATTGCAAGTAGAGAATTTGTGAGTGTGTGTGTTTGTGTTTGTGTGTGTGTGTGTGTGTGTGTGTATGTGGTGCTGTGTTTGTGTTTCACTGGTAAACAACATGTTTTTTCCTCTTTGCCACATCCCAGCAGTGACATTATCTAATTCTATCCAGGTCGGACGAATCAATTTGAATCGTGTATCGTGCAACAAAAAACAAAACACAACACTTTGAAGTTAGTCTCCTCTCTGGGCGACCGACATAAACGCTTCCCCCTCTCTCTCCCAAACACGGCGCGCCAAAGGGACTCATTATGATAATAGGCTATCGGATTCCCTGCTAGCTATTACTGCTAGCATGCTAATCATCCCCCCACTCAGATCTTAGTAATTTAATTAACATGAGCATGTAAACAACATCAGCAGCTTCCCTGCAGAGGCTCCGGAGGTTCAGGGGTCACAGAAGGTGTTTGTGCAAACAAACTCTCGGGCAAACAAAGGGATTTTTAATTTATTTTTTCTTTCTGTGCAAAACAGCTTTTTGCTCATGAGAATAACAAACATATTTTGCCTGATCCCAGAGGCTGAAGATGTGTCAGACTAAACACTTTCGTTTTTGTGTTGTTGTTGTTTTTTAAACTTTAAAGTTAGTTTTCATTGAAGCAGAGAGGCTGGTCAGTCAGTGTGTTGCTTGTTAGTCTGGCTCCCATCGGGATGAGAGAAGCAGGTGGTTCACAATTCATTGAATTTGTGTCTTATGGATAAAAACAACTTTGTTTCGGGGGTTGAGACTCACAGGAGCTCGGGCTTTATTAAACTCATCCTTCCAGAAACGTCCTCTCAGGGAAATCATTATTTTGCTTTTTCACCTTCGTTCAGCTAAATCCTTTGTGACCGATACCTGGATAATCAAACCTTTTTTAAAACAGAGTTAGTAGAGAAGCGATAAATACATGTATTTTACACATGGGAAAAAACAAAGGTTCTAAAGTGATTCAAATGTTTTGGCTTATTAAAGGTGCCAATCGATCGTTTGAATTATTCCGTTCTAACTTTGATGTTTTCGTTGAGTTTTACCAAACCAGGATCAGGGTCACTGATAACTTTAAATTGGAACCAGACCTCCTTCCATCCACATATTTATTTCCAGCTGCTTATCAGATATTGGGTTGCAGGGGGGGTAGCCAGTTAAGTGGGACACTCCAGACGTCCCTCCACCCAGCCCTGCTTCACCCTCTCCGTGGATCTGGAGATGTTCCCAAGCCAGATGGGATATGAAGTCCCTCAAAAGGATTTGAGGTCTACCCCTGAGTGTCCTCCCAGTAGCCCGTTCCAATGGAAAGCGCCAAAGTGGCATTCTGATTAAATGACCCAACCACTTCCCATTTTGAAGTGAAGGAGCAGCAGTTCTACTCCCCCTGGATGTCCGTACTACTCACCCTATCTCTCAGGCTGAGGCCAGTCTTCAAGTATTGATAGAAAAGTTTTAAAGAAACTATCAGTATCTACACAACAGGGGCTAGAGACATTAGTGCAAAATGTCTCCCAGTATTATGTGCATAAACTCTGCAACTCTGTTCCACAGAAACCAGCTGTCCGATCCCCTGAGGCCTCGGGTAGCCAGTCCACCTGATTCTGCCATTAAAAACACATTTTTCACACGGTCGTTAAACCAGAAGATTTCCAATGATCCAATCTCCCATCGCTGAAAAATCCCAACATAAAGTGCCTCCTCAAATCCACACAGAGCACAGGGGCATGTCATCCTTGTGTTACTTCAACCCCTTCATCCTGTCACATGGCTACATCAGCGCTGACACATGTCAAGAAGACCCCGGTCGATGAGTCACTCAAGACGGCCTCTCGGCTAACGGACCAAAACCAATTCGTGGGAAGGAGAAGGAGGAGATTAGGGAGGAGAGAGGAGCGCTCGGGGGAGCACATGGGTTGGTGGATCCATTGATAAGTGTGTGAGCAGCAGTGTCCTTTCCCACCTGGAGGGATCCATCACTGGGAAAAACAGCTGAGCTAATGTTAGACCAGATACAGACAGAGAGGAGAGATGGTCAGATGTGAGTGGAGACAGTTTTGATACGATGGCGTCACAGACAACAGACGTGGTCACCGTGAGCGATACGTAGATTCCTGATATTTGTTGATATTTCAGAAATCCTGTGATCTAGAGTTCCACCACCCTCAGTATTCAGAGGAAGAACTATCTAATAAATAAGACTCGAAGGGAATCCGATAGTGTTTTGGTAGATTCTTGACAGTTATAGTAATTAAACATCCATCCAGTAGATTATTCTACCAATTACAATTTTAAATAGGCAATCAGTTATCTGGACATTAACCTTCTCCGCCGCTGGGCGACTGTGTTCAACTTCAGGCTTCTACCCATCCATCCACCAGTACCTCGACTGGACAGCTAATAGATGGAGCAGGGAGATAGGGTGAACCTCTCTGACCTTGATCTGAAGGACAATTGAACTCTCCTGCAGCACGAGTGTATCACAAGCAGGTTTGCATGTGCACGTGCACACACACACAGAGGAGAGTAAATGTAATCTCCAAGAAAGCACATTTAAACCAGTGCACTCCTGGTGGTACACATGCTGAGAAAGGCTGCCTTACACATAATGTAAAAAAATATAGACCCACACACGCACACACACCTCACTTCAACCTTTGTCTATGAGTCACTGGGTTTAATGTTTCTGGAGCGTGGAATCCAATCAGACTCTGGTCTAACATGTCGGCCACTGAGCCATGATGCAGGAGCGTGCACGGCAGCGTGCACAGACGCACACACACAGCTCCACCCCCACACACACGCCTGTCTACAAACCTTACTTCACCAGGTGCTCCGGTGGAAAAGCAAGCTGAGGTTCACAGATTAACTCCAACGACCAGAAATGGAAATAATACATTAACATCACAGCAGCGCAGCACGCTAACTCCACAATCAGCTGGGAGCAGGCAGCGGCACCTGCAGGCGTTTCCACAGGAGACCGGGCCTAATGGGCCGGAGAGCAGACAAGTAACATGTTCATCTACACTATGGAATATCAATATGGACGCCTTATTTATCATATAAGAGCATCAATAAAACAAATCTGTGTTGAGTCAAGCATGAACTGTCACAGACACGAAACTTAATTGCAAACAAATCGCAATCTGCTATAAATTAATGAGGATAAATGGGGGAAAATCTTTAATTCCATGTCCTCCACCTGAGTACACGTCTTCATCGGGACTGGAGAACGGAGTGCGAGTCAAATAAATATCTTCACATGAAACTGGACTCTGAAGTTTCCAATAGTTCCTCCCAGAGTTGGGTCTCTGTTGTTGCGTGAGCCGTCACTTCACCCAATGCATTCTCCACTGAAGAGCTAACCTCATCCAGCAGGTAACCAGCACCAACACAAAGGCAAAATGTCACGGACCCAGGAAACAGGGATGCTTTTCTTCCTGAAAGAGCTAAATGTCATTTCCAACAATAACAACAAAACATGTTCATTCTTCCTTCTTCTCTCGGACGTAACATGACATATAAATCCTTGTTAATTTATGTTACTGAATATTTTTTCAGCAGGTGGAGCGAGAGCAAAATAAGTTTTAAACAGTTTTATATACAGGGATGTTAGATATACAATAAAAAAATAGTAAAATCTACATTTTGGGTAAACCACCAGCATCGTCAGGTCTGGAAACGTTAACCTGCCACTTAGTCGGAGTCGTAACACTGAGGAGTTGTGGGAGGAAGTTGGGGGAAGGAAGTTTTGGATTCTGCTTTTGATGCAACACATGCTGAGGTGGAGGTTGTACACAACAGAGCTCCTAGTGTGTGTATGTGTGTGTGTGTGTGTTTATGTGTCTGTGAAGTCAGACATAGACAAGTTGACACGCAGTCCCTCTCCTGGGCTCACAAAGTGTTTATCGGTGCTTTGGCTACATTAGACCTTTGAAGCATCGATGCGAGAGGCTGGAAGGATGAGCACGTACGTGCACGTGCACACATACACACACACGCACACGCACACACACACACACACACACACACACACACACGCAAGCGTATACACTTGTGGCCAGCAGACAGACGGGCCCTGAGCACTCAGGTCTTTGAGATGCTGTAACATAAAAGTGATCCTCTTTTCCTAATGGAATAGACAGAGAGACAGTTTGAGGAGAGATTGAAAACAGAATAGATTCATCACCGCCTGACAAACAGAAGCAGCTTCACTTCCCAGCAGCCGGTCCGACGGGTTTACCAGGAGCAGAGCTGCCGCTACACGTTCGGAGTATCGGCGGGAATCTAACATGTCACTCATCTCTTCAAGTTGAGAGAGAAAGAGGGAAAGTGAAGACAGAGTCACTGCACACTCATTAGAAGGTGAAATGTGTAACACTAACTCAGTGTTTTCCATTTAAATCACATTACGCAGGATTTAACTCGTCTCAATGGACCGAAGCCACGCCCCCGGGGACTCAAACCGATGTTGCAGCTCACGACTCCTCTTCTCTGTTCGTCTCTCAAATGTGCACATTAGTTTGAACTTGGATTTAAAGAAGTTGCTCTCATTGCCAGTTAAATAACTGTCTCATTTAGATTTTTTTCAACAAATTCTAGCAGAATTAGGCTCTAGCTTTTTTGGGTCTGTGTGTAAATAAAACAGAAAACACGAATTTAACCAAATAAAAGACCTTGAATTAATTGAGACATATTTCTTAAGTAAATAATACATTTTTTTCATTTTTTCTTCTGTAAAATTAAACTTCATTGTTTATCCCAGCAATCATATCAGCAAACATAAACCTCTGATACCGATGTGTCTGTGAAAGGCTCATATTGGCCGATATTATTGACTCATGAATAAATCGGTCGGGCCGACCTCTAGCACATCTCTGTCCAATAACTACAGTACAGTACATTTATTAGAATCAATAATCAATCACAACCAATACTGGCTTTAACCCCATCGCTCCTCCTACTGATAGAGACTGTGAAGTCATCCATGCTGGTTGGAGTCTTAAGTGTAAAAACATGTCAAACTAAGAAAATAAGACCCGAGTGTGGAGTGGCAGTCGAACCAGAGGATCCAAGCAGCTTAGAGGACGGGAACCAGGACACAAAACTCACTGAGAGACACAAACTCGATGGAACCTGATTGGTGAACACCAGGGACAGACTTTCTCTTCATGATGAGACTGGACTGCGGGGAATTTCACACACTGACACACACTGACACACACTGTACACACACACCAACAAGGCCGGGGCACTGAATATACCCAGGATATTTCAATAGCTCAATCAATGTGCCATCTGACAGCAGTTAAGGGTTGAATATTAACTCCAATCAGTGGATAGCAGGTCTGTGTGTGTCTCTGTGTGTGTCTCTGTGTGTGTGTGTGTGTGTGTGTGTGTGTGTGTGTGCAGGTGGAGCGTGATGGATGTCCTTGTGTGCCTCCACATGCATGTGGGCGTGTGTGTTGACTTAACGTGTGGATGCCGTTAGTCACATTTCATCAATCCATATTTCACAGGGTTTTAGCCATTAAATGTAAATTGTGACACGGCCATCGCTCTGTACATGACTCCACACAGTCCTAAATCTTATCAGTGCCCCCTGTCTCACCCTTCCCTCCCCCCGTCTCACCCCCCCAAACACACACACAGACAAATAGTGTACGCCTGTCCACAGCATATAGAATAATTGCATAATTCATTGCATCCACTGGTAAATCTATGAATACGTGCTACAAATAGGTCCTGGTGATTAAGTGTGATGATAATCTCACCACAATGAACATACAATCTCCAGATGCACCATGGCTGCAGCATGATAATGATATAATATCCATCTTACATTGACTCATCATGAGAGAGCCCATGTGTGGAAAAGGCAAAGTCAGCTCAATTTTTTATTTTAGCACTTGCTCCAATCAAATATTATTATTCAAAAGAAATGCTGCAGAATTTTCACCTCACATTTGTTCATAGTGCAGGTGAAAATTATTTTTTTCACATCTGAAGTATCTTAAAAAATGTGTCATAATGAAAATTGAACTGATTTTACCTTAAATCTTCTTTAAAAAAACATACATATACTATTCTGTATCTGTATATTTGTTTATTTCTTGTGTGTCAAGCTAAATTTAATCAGTATTAGTATTAAATAGTTTTAAATTATCTAATCGATCGTCCATAACTCACTTGCTCCAATAAAATATTATTATTCAAAAGAAATGCCGCAGAATTTTCACCTCACTCACTTGTGGGTGAAAATTATTTTTTCACCTCTAAAGTGTCTTAAAAAATGTGTGATAATGAAAATTTAGCTGATTTTACATGAAATCTTCTTTAAAAACACACATATGCTATTCTGTATCTGTATATTTGTTAATTTATTGTGTTTAAAGCTAAATTTAATTAGTATTAGTATTAAATAGTTTTTAATTATCTAATCAATTGTCCATAATCAGTGACATTAAACTTTCAACGCTGTTTTCCCCCCTTTGTTTCTGCTCCAAGCAATTGTAACACGACCAGCCCACGTGACCAGGCTGCAGTCTGCTGGGTCTCTGGTCGGCTCTAACTTACTGAGCATGAAAACAGCATCAGATCCTTTCCCTCGCCGTCGTCTCCACGTGATACCGAATGTACAGAAGTGTGAGTAGTGGAGCGAGGGAAGTAGTAGAGAGAGGACGAGGTTGGGGGTGAAGGAGGAATGAGCAATGTTCTCAAAGCTCTCCAAGACGACGGCCCAGCGCTCGGGTGTGAAGTCAGTCCTCTCGCCTCCGGCTGCACAGCGAGCCTGTTTGTGTGCCGGCGCTCCGTCGCACTACACCTACGCACCCAGCGCCAGAGCAGTCAAAGGATTATAAATGAAGGGGGAAGTAATGGGAAGAAACTCTGAGACAAGAGGCTCCCGATCTCTGTCTGTGTAGTCACCTTCTTCTAGTGGAAGCGTGGGCGAAGCCAGATAAAAGAGGACGAGAGCAAAACACTACAACCACACGTTCTGCAGTTTTCTCGTATACACACAAATATCCACTCACGTACTCCGGTATTTGTTATGTGGGTGGACATTTGCTCATCCTATTTGATCTGTTATCAAATAATGGAGTGTAGGTTACATTAACTATAGCCTACAGCGAGTTGGACTACAGGAAGTTATGTATTGTGTCATGCAGTAGTGATCGCGGCGTGGAGACGCAGCATCGAGGTCCGACTGAAACTCGACCAATCGAGAGTCAGTCTCAGCTGGTAATCTTGATGTTTCACTCGCTTTTTCAGAGCTTCACTAAAACCAAATTTGCTGGAAACATGACATGTCGACTAGTTTTGTTGATCCATGTCCCACTACCTAACATGGAGGAGACAGGGTTAATAATCTAAACTGAAATTATGTTTTGTTGGCTTGATTTCAGGGAGTCGTGATGTCACGTATCTTTTTATACGGTCTATGGTGTGCGTGCAAAAAATGCAATTTTATTTATTGACAAACTTCACGTACAAATACTGTCATTTTGTTCTCTCTTACAGTCTGATCCCACACAAACACACACTAACACACACACACACACACAGTTTAACCCCCCCTCTGCCCCCCTGTCATCATACACCAGCTAACATGGGCATCGATCTCGCAGCAGCTTGTTGTCATGTAACACAGCAGCTGATGTGAAAAGAGCAACAGGTCCCGAGGGCTCGCAGGAGACTCTCAGACTACTGTCCGTCTGTCTGTGTCCCCCACTCCCCCCCACACCCATTTTCTGTCCTCACCCACTGTGGAGCGAGTGATGACTTTGCAAAGAGAGAAGAAACAAAACTGACCCCAACCAAGTAAAGTAAAACAAAGATATATAAAAACATGCTGACGGGAAAAAAACAAAAACACAGTATGTGTGTCCTCTGGCTGTAATATGTCTTTCCAGAAACCAGTGAGGCAAATGCATTATGGACGAATGTGCTACAACGATAACTTAATGTATCCCCACTGTGCAACTGCATCACTGAACACTATTGAGCCCACATCTGGAAATCAAACTGGGGCCAAGTAGCTGTGAGTGTAATAAATCTTACTCCATGATGTTTGCATGTTAGCATGTTAGCCACATTGGACCAGAAACAGCCTGTCTGCCCGTGATGGAGCTGCACTGCTGCTAGCACCAGGACACTTAGAAGAAGGAATTAAAGAAAAGGACACAAGTTAAATGGTCAGAAAGATATGGAAAAAATATGAGAATAAAATCAAATAGAAAAAGTGTTTTTAAGAATATTTCTTACACAAATACGAACCATTTAATACAGTTTTGAGAAATTAATTCCCTTTAATCCAACTCTGATAAGCATATTTGTTTCTATAAACTGGCTTCCATTCTGAGAGGAGGATGTAAGGGGAGACTCACCTAATCCTGTGAGCGTCTGCTGTTCATTTACAAGCAGCGTATTAATCTACACAGTCCAATTTGTTCTAATTAAAAGTTGATTGGTGAGCAGGTAAAATATAAACGTTAAGTGTTCTGTTTTAAAGCTTTACACACGAGTGGGAAAAACCGCAGCAAAATTAGTATTCAACAAAAGAAAGAAGAGAGGCCATCCTTCATGAGAACAACTCCTTTACATAAATATGACAAATGATCTTTTACCTATACACACACACACACACACACACACACAGACTCACACCCTGGAGTCTGCATGCACACAGCTAGCTTTGGATGTTTGCCTGAATAAACACGATTTCATATTAACATAAATTAAAGGCTCGTAAACTTTCTTCCTCCTCTAAATGTAATAACGAAGCCCTCTTCCTGGATGCATGTTTTATTCAACATTTGGATATGCTCAATTAGCATCTCTAATTAACGCAAGCTGTACTCCAATTGTAGCTGCTCCGGGAGAGACACAGGAGAGGGGAGGAGAGGAGAGGGCATCAGGAGGAAGAGGAAGAGGAGGAGGAGGAGGAGGAGGAGGAGGAGGAGGAGGAGGAGGAGGAGGAGGAGGAGGAGGAGGAGGAGGAGGAGGAGGAGGAGGAGGAGGAGGAGGAGGAGATGGATTCAAAAGGGAACGGGGGTTGAAGACAGCACGTTTCAAAAAGGAAGTTGTTTGTTCTCTGGGGTTGGCTGAGAGAATGAATGTGTTCGTGGGCGGAGCAACATTAAAAATGCAAACTTTCTACGCTGCAGAGTGAACGTTTGTCAGGACGTTCATTATGAAAACGTTCATCAACACGCCAGCGTTAATCCGATGTGAACTTCGGCCTCTCGGGGTCTTTCAATCAAAACAACCACAGTGGTTCTGTGGCGTCGTGAAGCAGCAAGGGATCATGGGAGTTGTTGTTCACCTGACACGACTCAGGGTTCACAGATGAGGAAATTAATTTCAGTTTTATTCACTTTAAACTTTACTGATCCTTTGTCTTTATAGCAGAGACAAAGCCACGGAAAAGCTGATATGATGCAATATTTGAACAACCAAAATGAAACGATAAAAAGTATATATAATAAAGATTTAGTCATTTTTAGACATTTTAATGAAGAATTCTAACATCTTTTTGGACTAATAGCGTAAAATCTGCAGATCTGTTTATTTCAGGGACAATTCTGTTTTTTTTTACTGGAGCATTGATGTGTTTGTGTCTTTCCATTACTGATAATCTTGCACGCTGCTGTGCGGTGGAAGTGTTGTAAAGCATTTGAGTTGTTCATTATCCGACTGCTCTGTTACAGAGCTGCGCCCGGTGATCTGCCAGCACGACGCTCATTTGTTTTTTATATCTCTCTCTCTGTAACGTTGAGAATCAATTTTACAACAATAATAAATGTAAGTGCAGCAGCATGATTAGGTTTTTACACTGCACAGCCTGATTTATCTTTATACCTCCTCTGTTTTAATAAATAACACAGAGCGGAGGAGAGGGGGAATTAGATGAATGCGACTGATTTATCATCTTTCTTACCCACGTGGTGATGAAGTGTTTGTTTTTCGCATTTTCGAAAAGATTCCCATTACTCTTCCCTCAGCTTTGTGGTTTATCTTGAGCTTAATGTGATTTTTTTTATAGAATGATTCTTGCCGCTCTTTGATGTAAAGGCAAATCAAATTCATTTGGTGCAATTGTTATAGTCAGGAAGGAACTATTTCATTTTGGTTGATGGAAGAAAGCTGAAAAAGTATGAGAACTTTTTCCAGATAATTTGATGCTTTTCCCTTCAATTTTGTAATAGTTCCCCAATTGGACCATATTTTAAACAACAATCCTCTACATAGCAACCTAAAAGCCATCTCTGTATTATCTGGTGTTACACACTGCAGGGGGTCGGTCGCTCAATGAACTATATTCATGACAACTGGCCCATAAATATATATTATTTACCATTATGATTAATATTTCATCATGTTTTTCATTGATGTTTTCTTTGAAGTTGTCCACTGTGCAGGTTTGCACGGCTACTTGTTGTCTTGCACAGCCGGGATATTGTCAACATCATCTACTAACCTACTTTGTGAGTCAGTAACAAGGTGACGTGTTGTTGTACATCTGAGTCCTGCCACAGCTTCTCCTGGATTACCAACCCCAGCTTTAAGCTCTGATATAAAGGGAGTGGATCCAGTGTGCGTCTGATGAAGTGAACGTTCACGTGTGACCTCAGATAACACAGGAATTCATCCACGCACCTAAAGAAAGTCTTAATATTCATCAAGACCACCACCAGATTTAAATGATAGATCAAAAGCAGCTCACTACAGGTCATCATACCCACACACACAAACTGTATATATATATCCACTCATCCTCAAAGCCTCAGGCAGAAAATCAATTATCATCAACACCCCATGTGAAATATGTCAGAACTGTAATAACCACTTTATTTTCTGCTTAATTAAGAAGCAGATGCTCACACAGGTCAGACACATGAAAGGGAATGGACTGAACACATGGTCTCTGATCGTCCTGTGGGTCAATACACACGAGTTTAAAGAGAATATAGAAGTACAGGTGCCTGTGATGTGAAATCACTGCTGATTTTCAAGCTGTTTCTATTTAACATAAAGAAAGACACAGAGATCAGAGAGACAGTGTGGGAGCAGAGCATAAGTAGCTCAGGTGAAGGCATCACACTGGTATGTGAAGTTTTTTAAATAAGCTTGATGGATAAAACAAGTAAATAAATACATAGTTCTTTAAGCAAAAACCGTGATCAACATTGTTCTGCAGGATGTTGGCTATCTATTGTTGATCTGATTCTGAGAAACAACATTTCCTCTTTTCTGATATCTTTAGATATTTTGACAGTTTGTAAGCAAAGCATTAAAAATAAACTGGTTGCTGCTCTGGTCCTTGTTTCTCTGATGTTATGTTAATGATTCTGACTCGTGTGGGTTTTTAGGTTTGTGATTCCTGGATGGTTTTAAGTTGAGATTGTGTTGTAAATGTAAATGTAGCCCCCACGACTGCTGGGTGTTGTCGACAGGGTCCCGTCACTGTTTCTGTAAACAGGCTGTAATAGATGTTAAATAAATCATCGCTCCTGCTGTCATGCAGTTACAGAGTGGAGGAGTCTCAAGTCCCTTAATTGCATGGGAGCTTGCCACAATAATATGTTATTTACAATATATTCAATATCTGTATGTGTTTGTGTTGCTTATTGTCTAATATTAAATGGACTAAAAGTGCAAACACTTCTTTGTTAATTAAAACGAGTAATTATCCTATTTGAGAGAATGTATTAATATCCAGTATCAATCCGACAGTGTGTGTGTCCATAATCACACATGATGTACTGTGCACACATGCATTTTGTGCATCACTTTCAGTGTGAGAAGACACAAATGTCACAGGGCCTGAGGGATCATGGGAACATCATGGAAACAGATGCATCTCAAACACACGTTCACAAACAGCGTGATGTTCTATCCTTGTGAGGACCACAGCCTGCTCCTGCAGCACAGTGAAGCTGCTTGTGTGTGTGATGTGGTCGGTGTGACGTCACAGACTGTCTATATGAGAAATGTAATCCAAACTTTTAATGTCACCCACGTATATGTCCAGAAACTCCCTGTATAAATACATTTTAAGTGTTTTTTCCTAACATAGCAAAGGGCATATATGACGTGCAATCTATAAATGCCAAAAAAGCTGCTGTGTGTGCATGTGTGTATTTGTGTGTGCGTGTCTGTCACAGGTTGAAAATCAATAACGCTGTGGGCCTGATGTTTACGCAGATGGAAATCAATGCCGTTTTTACAGCTTGGATACCTGCTGCGGGGAAACGTGACAAAAGTGTGTACTGTACATAATTATACAAACATGTGTGTGTGTGTGTGTGGATGTTAGTGTGTTTGAGCTTTTCTATAAAGCCTTGTGATTGTGCGGTTAATGATTTCTGCTCAGCCAAACACTGCAATCTGACATCTAATCATTCTAACCAAGATGGAAACACGTTGTGTGCTTCCTTTTGAAAACAGATTAATGAAAAGTAAATATACTGCATTCGACATCTGACTGAACTTTATTCTGCTTTGTCTTGATCCTGCCATGTTTTATTCTGACAGTAGAACAGAGACAGAATCATGAGGCATGTGTGGGAGAAGAGGGTGAGACCCTGAGCTCCAGTTCTGTGTCGGGGAAGGACAGGAGCAATACGATTGGCTGAGACAACCGGACTCTCACCTCTTAAACACTCATTTATATATTTATATTATTACTAATTTCCACCTGTTTGAACACGGAGGATAAACGTGTGCTGCTGCTGCACCTCCTGCACTTAAAACACTGTGTTCTGTGACTTCATTCACAAAAACAAAGCCCCACTGTTTGTAAAATGCCTACAAATCTTGAATGACCACAGCCATTAACTAAATTATTAATATTTTAATTACATATAAGACAATCAACTAGAGTAGCAGGACCACACACACATTAAAGAAACAATTTCTGAGTGGCGAGACTTAAGAACTCAAAAAACTTGAAACCCGACACAAAGTGAGATCATAATAAAACACAAACATAGAGGCAACTGTCTCGATAAATATGATAAAATAGCTGGTTCCTTTTTTTGTTATACTGGTCCGACTCTCCCAGTCTGCAGAGTGAGTTACCTGTTTATACTTATTCCCTCTTTAAGAAACAGAAAAGAAACACGGATGAGATAGTGGGAAGAAAAATAACAAAATCATGTTTGACATCTCCAGACGCATAACACAAAAAAAATATATATAAATATCTGAAGAGATGAAACATCTCAGCTTTTCAGCAGATGTGACGTTGAGTTTAAAATACTCCCGGTTGCGCAACAGTCAAGGTGACACACTAGAAAGTACCATAGAAAAAAACCCTCCTACTCCTGATTTGTATTTATGATATCGGGGGAAAACTGCAGCTCACACTTTGGGTATTTTTAACATATTATTTTTCATCTAAACTTAGACTTTATCATCACCCCGGGGTATAAAGAATCTGTCAAAACACATCCAGCAACACAGAGATGCCTTAAACCTTCATTTCTAGAAATACTGTCACATGGAAGTTTTAGTTTCTCAAGTTTCTTCCCTCGTCTCCCTGCTTCTCACCTCTGACATCACAACTTTAGTTTTTCTTTGCGGTAGAAGAGTTTGCACTGACTTCACTTTGCACAAACTACTTTACTACAACTCTATAAACTGTACTATTGAATTACATCAGTTTAATAACTGCAAAACAAATAGCTATTGAGAGCTATAAGACAAATGACAAGTCCAGTCATTGTTAGTTGAGTAAAAGTTCTGATGATCATATCATTTGTATTGTGAATTGATCACAGAGACAACACGCAGTAAACAAACAGCCGCCTGCTCTGAGAACTCTGGATTAACAAATGATTATTTAACTTAATTCAAAATCATTTCTTCATTCTCTGCAGCCGACACCCAGTGAGGAGTTCTAAATGAAAACTCTCTCTGAAGATTCTCAGTCAAATACAAGACATTGAAATTGAATCATCTTCATTAAAAACAAAAGAAAGAGGAACTTCTGATATTGATTTGACTTGTTTGAAAACTTTCCAGACTGTTGCCCTCAGTGAGAGACATGAAAGCAAAGGTGAGATCAAAGCATTGACTGAATATAAAGATGGACGACAAGACAGCCATGTGAAGCCAAATCATCTGGATCGCCCCCTAGTGGCTGGGAGCAGTAAAGGTCATAAACCCTGCATCCTCCATGTGGGTGGACGGGACATGGACCAAAACAAAAAGGTCAGTCAATAAATGTTAAATACATATGTCGCTAACTTTTGGTTATGAAAATGGGGCGAAATATCTTGATTAACAGCTGAGACTGACTCATGATTGGTCGACAGTGACATCGCCAGAACAAGATGGCGGCACCTGTGTTTGGAATATTTTGGCTGTATGTCTGCACTGTGGGAGGAAATGGAGACGCATCGTCCATCTTTATTTACAGTCGACTGTGCCAATAAAACAGTTCCAATGTATTTTCCATTCACCCCCCCGCCACACACTCACCTGCGGCGCACTGATCCTCGTCTGCACCGTTCTCACAGTCCCTCTCTCCATCGCATCGCCATGACAACGAGACACATTTGCTGGCAGCCCCTCCGCAATCAAACTTCTCCGGCGGACAGGTCTGTCGGCCTGTTGTGAGGGGGCGGGGGTGAAAGGCGGCGAGGGAGAAAGGGACAGCGCGGGGGGAGGGAGAGGAAAATGAGAAAAGAAGCAGGGAGGAGGCAAAAGATGGAGAGAGAAGGGACAGGCAGTCAATGAAACAGTTTGATAACTTAGTTATCTTGTTGCTGGAATCGATTCCCCCTCAGAGGCCGGCAATTAAAGCAGACACAGAGCGACAGGGGAACAAAAGAAGCAGGAACACTGTAAAGCAGACACACCAGCCAAGAATAAAAAATACACAAAGTGAAAGAAAGACGAGTTTTATTTGTTGTGTGTGTGTGTCCATGTACGTGTTAGATGTGTTTATTTTTATATTCTCTTCATTAAATGACTCAACACTAATCATGCACAAGCTCAGAGTAGATTTAACAAATGGTCTAAGACATCATCTTTGAGTTATTTGGATGACATGTTTTTCACATTCTGCTTAAAGGGACTCTTACCTTTGTTGCATTTTTACACTTTTTTTGGATAAGGTTAAATTGGTATTAATAAGGTAATGACACTCTAAAATGCAAGACAGACCCACCAGGAGTAAAAACAAACAATGATTTCACTCTCATAATATTTAGTGAAAACTTCAACCAATAAAATTCTTCGGACCGAAGGACCTTATTGGCCGACAGACCTGTCGGCCAATACGGTTTGCTGCATGGACATGCAGGTTTTCCGTCTGCTTCTTGTGGCGCATTCGGGCCCGCGTCATCAAGGCATGTGAATGTAAATGTATATAACTTACCGAATCCATTGCTTTGGTAAACAAAAACTCACATGCGTGCGCGGAGGCAGTAGCTTGTAAGTCTGCTTGTAAATAAAGTTTGTTCAAAAAAACACCGCGGATGGGAACGAGGGGGTGGGGCATTGGAGGAAGGCGGGATGATTTGAATGTGCTGTAATTCTCAAATGCAACAAAGGTAAGAGTCCCTTTAATATAAGGTTTTCTAGTCTTGATGATTCCTCATCAGGGTTTCACAGTACAGTTTTGCCACCCACACACTAACACACTCACACACACACACACTCACACACTCAGACACACACACACACACACACACACACACACATTCCCACTGTGCATGTGCAGCACTTTCTCTATTATACATCACTCACACACTGCCGGCACAGCGAGGGTTGTCAGGAGCAATTTGGGGTTCAGCATCTTGCCCGAGGACACTTCCACAAGCAGAATGGGGGAGAATGTTGAGACCAGCGACCCTCTGGTTAGTGGACGACCCGCTCTGCCTCCTCAGCCACAGCCTCCCTCGAAAATGTTCTATTAACACATCGATAACAGGAAGCTACCATGCAAGGAACTGGCCCGACCATCTGAGGCCACGTTGGGTTCTCTGTCTCTCCCAGGGACCTTATAGGTGGACATGAGGAGATGAAGGATTTATCTCCTGAGCCGTAGACAAAACATGATGAGATTGACCAACAGTCCAAATCTCCGAAGTGTTCCCAATAAAACAGTATTAATGGAGAAAAACTGCAAAATCCTTACATTTGTTTGAGGACAAGCAAACAAAAGATAAACGACAAAAGCAAAACTGAAATACATTAGAGCACAGAGATTAAGGGAGCTGTTAATCATTTTGATTATGAATTGTTTAAGTGATTTTTCAAAGCAGTCTTCGGTTCCGTTGATGAATCTTTGGGTTTTTCAATGTAGGGAAAGTGAAAGTCTCTTGTTTTACAGACTTAATTGATCTATTAATCAAGAATTTTTACTCCACGTGAAAACTCATTTGATAAAGAAATCTTTTTTGAGTGAAAATCAGTTTCTCAAACAGAATGTGGGTGGGTGTGTGTCTGAGAAAGTGGTCCCTCTAGGTAAAAGCCATTACAGTAAAAAAATGTGTTGCCCATGGGGGTAGCAGAAGGAGGAAAAATACAACTGTTCAATCCATCAACTTTAAACATTACCCACAACAAATACACACACACACGCACACACACGCACGCACGCACACACACACACACACACACACACACACACACACACACACACACACACACACACACACACACACACACACACACACACACACACACACACACACACACACACACACACACACACACACACACACACACACACACACACACACACACACACACACACACACACACACACACACACACACTGGGGAATCCTACCCAAGATCACATTGTAGAGCTGTGTCAAACTCAACTCCATCAATTATACATCTTTGACCACAAACATTCTTCTCTGCAAACAAGTGTGTGCGTGTGTGTGTGTGTGTGTGCGTGTGTGTGTGTGTGTGTGTGTGTGTGTGTCAGGCAGCCACAGATCAATAGTACATCTGGGATTTGCCCATTTCGCTCTCTTTCGCCATTTTTTAAATTTCTTCAGCTCATATTAAACAGTACTAAATATAAGTTCCTGCCATTTTACATTATGTATTTTACGCTGCCCCTTGTGGAGAGTTTCAGCTTTGCCTGGATTTCCTCCAACTGTGCACATAAGGTTTCCAGGTACTAAAAAAGCAGCTTCTTGCATTCTATTCTCCTAATTGTCTCTTCTCTCTTTGTCTTCTTCTCTTTTTCTGATGTCAATCTCTTTGCATGAGCACTTCCCTGTCATGTCCTCCCTCCTTCTTAACTTCTGGCTCTTCTTCCTCCTGCTGCTGAATATCAGGCTCTTGTGAAAGCATCTTTTCAATGTGTCTCCTCTAAATGAGGTTTCCCTTGACCTTTACAGAATAAAAGCCTCCTGCAAATCCCCTTTAAGAGAGTGAATAAGCAAGAACCATATCAGCAGAGTGTGGTTATTACTTCCAGGGAGGCTGAATGGACTGTGTGTGTGTGTGTGTCTTTGATTCTCTTTTTGTTCATGTGATATTTATTATGAATACCAATGGGAGGTCTCACACACACTGTAGGTGTGCGTTTATATGACAACATCTACATTACTATTCAATCAATTTAAATGTGCACCCCACAGATTCTGCGATATCACACTGGTCTCACGTTTCACATTATCAACCCTTTTAAAAGAGTGAGCTTGTTTTCGTGCGGGTCAGCACATCCAGGGGTAACCAGACTCTCAGTCTAATAAAAACCTGCACACAGAAACACCCCCCCGGGGATCCAGTCCGCTAAGTGTCTGATTGACAGCTGGGTTAAAGGGATGTAATTTGTCTGACTGACCATTTGAGGCCTGCGAGTCGGGGAGGCGGAGTCACGGATCAGCTGCCAATCAAGGAATTGAATTCAGATGAGTAAGAAGAAAAAAAGATGGCTGCACTGACGTTGATTATGCCGAAATAAACTAGATGCTTTTCACCCCAGGGGAAATACTCAGTATATGAAAAAGCTATTTCCAACTTCCTATTGCCAAAGTAATCATGTGTGATGATTAAAATCTGTGTTCGGCAGCTGTCTATTGACTTTAAAGTGATACGCATACATTCATAAAGAATATCAAAGGTGTAAGACAGTAGAAAACAAACAAAAAGCAGCAGGCATATCAACTAAATACAGTGATGATAAAGTATAAGCTAATAAGTCGATAGGATAGTTTGTATTTTGACTTCCTGATGTTGATGGTATTGATACTGAAGCTGCAGTCAAAGGTTTGTCGGTCACCTTCAGTTAGCACGGATGAGTATTAATGGAAGTTTTAAAAGTAAACTGCAGAGATTAGGCCAATTTTTAACATATTAGAGGTCAAGTGCGTTATCTGACCCCTCTCCTACCACAGAATAATTTAAAGGTATTCCGATGTAACAAGTTATGATCATATTACAGCTTTAACTTGTGTGCATAAATGTTGTTGTGTTAACATTAAAAAGGGATTATTCAATTATTATAAATACTGTAAATCCTTCCCTGAGCTGCCAGGGCATTTAACCACATTCAGGATTGTCCAGACTTTGCCACTGAATGAATGTTTCATGGGCTATAAAACTCCCGGGGCACAGAGACAAACACCGGGCTGTTAGCAGCCAGCTAGCCTGTCCGCTGCCAGGGCCGACAGCGCCTAACAGCCGAGGAACTGATGCTCGCCGGTGGAGCTGCTGGGTGGAGAGCAGTAAAATAAAGTGATTGGTGGACATGGCGGCTTCAGTGTGTTTGTGAATTATTCAATAAGGTCGCAGTAATTTGCCTTAGAAAGAGGCTAGAGGATCAAATGTGTTACATAAATAGTTAAATATGCTTATAACATGGATGCTGTATACTGGCGCTGTGACTACAGAAATCGCTCAAATGCATGTTTCCCACTGAATTAGAAGAATCTGTGGCAGTAGCTGTGCTGGGGGGGGAAGAGGGAACAACGGGAAAGAGTGAACTCTCCCTGTCTGCAGAAAACTGCATGACAACGCCTGCAGCCCATACCATGATGAGGGCTGCCAGCGAGGATGGTAAAACTTTATGGATGTTTTGACAGCTCACTGATGTAGGATTACTCCTGGTACTGCTGATGGAGAGAGGGAGGGATAGAAATAGAGATAAAGAGGAACAGCCGGTGAGAGGGAGGCAGAGAGCATCGCACACAGCTCTACAACAAAGGAACAGCGCACGATACAAAAGTTTGACACCTTATATGTTATTGTGAGAAGTGAGAAAAAAAGGGGGAAGTGCTGACTCATCATTATAAGGTGGAAAAAAGTAAGTTGTTCTCACAAACCACAGAAATTATTTTCTTTGGAGCATCTGACCACCTGAAGCATTTGTATGAACACTTCCTTAATGAAAGTTTGTATTGCTGTATTATGAAAGTGAACTGGCAAAATATAAATTTCCATTGGCTACAGGGAATGTATGGCATTCTGACATGTCCTGTTTGTTGATATTTATGCAATTATAGTCGATTTTCCTGCTTTTTTTTAAATACATGTTTGTGTTAGTCAGCATTAAACTCTGCTTCAAGACGAGTCTTTTTTTTATAATCATTCAACTTCTTAGTATTTTGGAAATTGTGCAGTGGATGTTAAATAGGTTCTTCTGGTCCTGGGGTGAGAAAACTCATTTAGCACATAAGGGACGATGCAGTCTTGTAATTCAAAGGCCGCATCCAGAAGTGTTACAGACTTGTTATGCGCCTCACGTGTCCTGCTTAAGTGTCTATTATGAGCCGGGTATAGAGGTGGACTGAGCGAGGCCTTGTATGCTAATGAACTTTTGATTAACTACCTTCTTAATTTCCCTTCACAAGGAGGGAGTGGATTGGAGGATTGAGGCGCTGCACCACGTCCACTCCACAGTCGCCTGCCTGGCTTGGAAGCCAGCACACCCCCCGAGGTGATTGATTCAGAAGGCTCGTAGCCACACAGGCTAATGTTAAGATAATTTTTTTTATGATGAGGTGTGTATATGAGGCCTGGGAGGTAATATATGTCATCCTGTGGTCTCTGTCGATCACAGTGACACGCAATGTCTCAACGAAGGCACGTGGGAGGAGTGTACGTGATAATGTGGCATATGATAAATGGGGGGGAATGGAGGCTTACAGATGATTTAGCCTGTACCACCGCTAAGGATTAGAGTTGAATGAATTTATAACGCTTAAAGGTACACTGAACTCCCCTGCACTGCAGACAGCACATCACTGATTGATGAAGTACTAAGCCTTTTATGCAAACACCTGAGAAACATGCCTCACATCAGATCAGCGGAATATTACTGTGCTGCTGTGAATATCAATTCGCTCCACGTGCAAGGCAAAGCAGAGCAAGACGTATGCCAAATTGAAAAGATTTATATTTCCATGAAAACACTTTATATTTTGTGTCAAATATCCTAGTCCTCCCTTTTATTAACTCGGCAAATAACTGACCTGACTACAAATAGAGGTTATTGAAGGTATTTCTTGCATGTGCTCCCAACCATGAGTAGAGTCCAAACTAACAGGGGTCCATAACAGCTGATCGTCTGTGAAATGAGAGAATTAAACTCAAGTTTCAGCCATGAGGTTGCACCATAAATTGGTGAGTGCCTGCTTGGAGACAGTAAACTTTTATCGCTTGGCTACTCTGTGTAGTAAAAGCAGGGCTGGGTCGTCCATGGAATCAATACACAACCATACCGCATCATTCCAGTGTAGCACAGTCTGCCTGAATAAAAACTACTTCCAATTATTGGCCATATAAAATTTCTGACAGTTTAATATACACCAGGCAGGTGCCATTAACATGTTTCAAACTCATGCGTTTAATTTGTGCTATATTAGGATTAACCTGGTTTCATGGACGTTCAATAAAATGCTGATAAAGACGTCGAGGCTGCAGACAGACGGGTAAGAAGGGAGGGGAGTGCATGAAAGGGAGATGTGAGTGGGGTCAGATATTGGTCAGAGGAGGTAGAATATCAATGAGGACAAACTGGGACTAAGGAAATTAGAGGATGAAACTAGGAGACGCACTCGAAGACGGAGGCAGGAGCACTGGGTCGGAATTAGATCAAAACTGGGGCTTCTTGTGACCCGAGGGCCAACAAATCCACACACACACACACACCACAGGAAATACTCATCTGGTCACTTGCTCATTCAGATCTGGAACGTTTCAACAGACTCAACACCCACGAACACTAACGCTAACAAAAATATCTCCCCAGGTTACGCTGTGATCCATTCAGAGATGTCAGTTGGATTATATCTTAACATAGCTTGTAGAGATGTGGAGAGGTAGTTTTGATTAATTCAAATAAGTGGAGGGCATGTAGCGGGTGCACAGTCAATCTCTTTCAGGGATTGAGGTGCATTCCATATAATTGTAACCTTTATAAAGGAGAATACACAAAGGACATCGGGCAAAGGGAGCCTCAAGCTCGCAGGGAGCTCATATGCATCAATGATTCATGGAAGAGCGGAGATGTATGGATCGGCCAATTATTCAGCTTGTAAGGACTTTGCAATTCTAATGGCTTGATCAGACGTAGTGGGTCATATTGTCATGGCTACGCTAATTAACCTTGTTCCAGCCAGTGGTCGTGTGTGTTGAGGAAGGTGAGGGGGGCAGATGTCTTTGTATCTGTGTATGTGCCCAGTAGGAATGTTCTCTCAGGGGTGAGGGAGTGTGGTGGCCCCACTGGGACATTTTCAAATGCAGAAAAACCCTCAGCTTAATTCCCTTTACCTGATTATTAAATGTACGTTATGTAACTTCAGCCACTAGGGGTCTCTCAATCTCAATAACAAGTAATTTATTAACTTGACCAGTACCAAAGAAAACCAGCTAACTGGCTAACTGGCTAGCGGTTTTTAATCTATATATAATATATATAAATTGGATATTCCCTGGATTTTAGATTATGTGAGAATATAAGTTAAGAAACTACAGTATTGGGACTTTCTAAGATGTGATTTTAAGCTCTGAAAAGTTGCAATGGGCTAAATAGAAAATCAAAAAGACCAAAAAGATCTCAGGACAACTATAATGAATATAATCCTCATTTGCAGCTTTGATGCAGACTGTATAATGCATGAGATTGTTCTATTTTTGATCAAGCATAATCTACCACAAGGTTTAGAGAGTGACTAGAGGGATAGGATGTGTTGTAAAGTTAAATAAGTCAAAGGACTCACACGACCCACATGACATGAACATCTCACTTCACAGGTCAATGACAATTCCTTTCATCCGTGGTGTTAAATCACAGTAATGCAGACTCGCAGTGTGCAGGAGTCCAACGCTTCATCCAGAAAAAACACACACTACAAGTGCACAATAAATTCACGTGAGTAGTTTTGGAGATGGATTGTGTGTGTACGCATGCAAGAATTCAAGTGTTTGCATGTGCATGTGCTATAACTGTAAAAATTGCTGTGCATGCATGACTGAGTGTGTGTTGTTTGATTGTAAGCAGGGGTTAATAATATATATGAGAATACATGAGTGTGTGTACTTTGCTTAACCTCACAGTGCGCACAGAGAACTGGAGCATGATTGTACATGATCAAGGGAAATGAGGAAAACCAATGGGATGAAAGAGGAGTTTCCCAAAGAGATCTGAAAACGTGTCACTGGTTTAATACTTGCAGTATTTTTCAATTATGATAAAAACATCCACGTTAACCCCCATCAAGAGATGAATTGCTTAAACAAGTCCAGTGTGGACATCTACCAATTTACAACGGCAACTATCCAGAGAAAAGAGATGTTCTATCAATGCTGTGACTCTTGAGTTTTGCTCTGATACATCGATGTTGCAGAATAACCAACTTCATCCCCCTTGTCCTTCAGATGCGAAATCCAATTTAGGGAAAGGGCGTATTTGGTTAATATCAGATTACATTTTAAATGAAGGTTAGTGTTGATTAGTGGTTTTCACTGGAACGCTGATCTTCAATTATTGTGGAGAGAGAGAGATCAAAGCCAAGAGACAGGAGATAAAAAAAATGATCAGAGAGAGCATTGCATTTAATTCTGGTACGTCGCAGGCTTAATAATAATATATACATCCATTCATCCCCCCATCCATTCTTTGGATCCTTCAGCCGAGGAGGTCATGTTTTCATTAGCGTGTATTTATCTATCTGTTAGTTAGCAGCATTACACAACATCTACTGGATTACCATTAAACCTGGAGAACGAATGCAGCATCAGGTCAGAGAACAACCCAAAATATCAGGATCTATTTCTTCAACTCTCTTTAACCTTCAAATATTCAAATGTTTTTTGCCTTCGAAAAGGAAATAATACAGAGATCTTGTTGTTGCACAGATCTTGGGAAGGTTACAAAAAAAGCAACTGCTGCATTAAAGTCCCCATCCCCACTTTCGCTTTATGTGTCTCCACAACTCTCTCTAGCTCTAGGCTGAGAGGGCGAGAGAGAAGGGGCTTGTTAAATGCGGAACCATTAGCACGGTCTAGACTCTGGGTCTGTCAGCGCCGTAGGGGGAAGAAATACAGCGCGACACCAGTGCTCTAATAGGAAATTGCCACTTTCTCCCAACAGGTCCCTCTTGATAGTTGTTTAGACGACAACATTGGGCTTCGAAAAGTCCAAGAGCCACATCTCAAATAATGAGGGATTGCAAGAGAAGGGAGTCAGACAGTGAAGGAGATGGAGGAGGTTGCTCTGAGCTTACTGTGACCTCATGACGAGAGCTTCTCACCTCTAAATGCATCTGAATGCTCAAATATTATATAAATGTATTATATCATAGATATAACTGGCTGTGTGATTTGACTTCCAAAATTATTGCCATGTAACTCACTATAATTCAATAGTTTAGCTTGAGTAGCCTCTAAAAACAAATGTGGTTCAGTTTAGCAAAAGCAATTCCCTCTCAAATTAATTTGGTCACAGTCAAATATTTGATAACACAAACTCTCTGCATGTGTCTACCATGGAGAAAATGAGCATCATACTTTGTTTGACCAATTGCAAAAGAGGCTCTGATGCCTGCTGCCTCCATTTTGTTCAGTTATTGCACTTTATGGTTAATTGGTACATTAAGTTGTGTTAAATTTGCCCATGCAGTTACAACATCTGTTGGACCAGCATTAGAATAACTGCTATTGGCAGAGAGATGACTGTTGCATATTTGTCTCATTGCTTTTTCTGCTTCATATAATTTATCTCTGTATTGTGAAAATTGACTCATTCCGTACTTAAAGTCCAGCTACAAACCTCATGGGGAACATTTTTATGTGTTTTTATGGAATTATGCACTTAAATGTTAAAATACAACCTGTTCTATATTTGCCTTTGGATGCCACGTCTGTTATCCAGTGTTACAGTTACAGTTTGTATTGGAAGAGAGAGAATGTGAAGAGAAACCAAAACTGGAAAAAAAAAATTTGTTCATACTTAAATGATTGTAAAAAAACAAAATGGAAACGTGATAATTTTTGATACTTGTGTCTTTACAAACATGGGGAAACAAATCCAGCAAAAGCAATCCCATCAGCAGGTCCAGCATCGTGAGAGCAAAAACAAATTGATCCACAATCAATCGCAGCCGTCTGAAAGCTCAGGTCACTAATTGAAGGGAAGAATGGAATTGACCCCAAACAAAATCACAAGGTGGATGTTGCTGTGTCGGTGGTTTCCTCTGGTTGACGACCACGTGCTGCTCAGTGTAAACAAGGACGCGTGTTCACTGTAAACAGATGTTTGTTTCTGTCTGGTATCAGCAAATCCAGGTTTAATAAATAAATAAAACAGATCTAAAAACATGAGGCGTTCTTATTGTTAATTTATTGAATTCAATGTTCAATAAAACCGAACTAGGAAACATTTTACTTGATAAATAAAAGAAGCAAAAGGATGATGTTATTAAAGAATCATCAACTCTAAATTCAACGGTTGTTTTCCAGCTTTTATTCAATCATGAATCTTATATTGTATAAAAAGCTCTGCTTAAAGTACCTGGAACTGGATAATTTAACGCACTGTACCACTAAAACCTTGAGATTCTTCCAAATGGGAGTTTGTTTTCTCTGATGACCACTTTAAGGCTCTGATAAATAATTGTTTTTTAAAGTTTCTCCATGAATTGGGTATTTCTCAAAGGGCTTCTTCGGTTTAGCCTTGTGAATGTCATTAATGCAGAACGAGGACGACGACCATATGGCGGCTAAAACGCCGTGAATTTCACCGTCTGGGGAATTTCCATCGCTTCTTTGTTGTGGTTCTGTTATTCTGTATCCTCCTTAAGGGATCAATACACTTTAACTTATTGCTGATATAAATCAAGGTAAAGACATTTGTGGTTAATGAGACGCCGTGCGATACAGCAAGCTAAGCAGAAGAATACACATGAAGGCCCGAGATGATGATGATGGGCTTACAATGGGAGAGGAGGGCGAGCGAGGGAGGGAGGGAGGGAGGGAGGACACCAAGGGGAATTTGAATGATAAAGACTTTTATCTAACTTTTAAGATGACATTAAACTAACTGTCAGTATTGTACGGCGATAATTCATGAGCAAGATTTCACACACACGCACACACACACACACACACACACACACACACACACACACACACACACACACACACACACACACACACACACACACACACACACACACACACACACACACACACACACACACACACACACACACACACACACACACACACACACACACACAAACAGTATCTGGAGACGACTAAGAACTGTGGTGATGATGGACATCGTCATCAGCGGACAAACAACAGCCATGTTTGTTCAAACACTTCAATCTAACTGTGTTTACATTTTCGGCAGCAGCGGCGAGTTGTGTTAGTTTTAATAACGGACGTCCACTCTCATGCGTCCTCTGCTGAGGACACAGGCCGGAGCTGTAGGATGTCGGGACATTGTTGTAAAGCTGCAGAAAAATAAGCCGGGTTGGATTTTTAAAGTGTAATTATATAGTCGTTAATGGTTTCCTTTGATTCTGATCATAGGCGGTGTGTAAAGATGGAAGACAAGATGTCAAAGACGGTTTAAGACAGTTTAAGTCGTTCTTATCACACCGATGTTTGTCTAACCCATATGCGTAGGTTATAGTGCATTAGTATTTGTGTGTGTGTGTGTGTGTGTGTGTGTGTGTGTGTGTGTGTGTGTGTGTGTGTGTGTGTGTTGTGTATAGTGAGTGAAATTCACCTCAGAGCAGCAAAGTCTTTCCATTAAAACAACATGTAGCTGGAGAGTAAAGACAAATTAGAGTAGTCGCACTCTGAAGTAGAAGATCAAAGTCACCTCAGACACACACACACTCAAAAACACACACACACACACTCGCAGTGCATCTCTCTGTTACCAAGTCTTTGTGAACATCTGTGTGTGTATCACTTCTGTTTCTTTTGATGATAGAGGGTCACTGGACTTCTACAAGACCAAAAGAGCACAGGAGACAGAGGCAGGTGGGGGGGAGAGAGGAGAGAGGAGAGACAGAGACAGAGACAGAGAGAGGGAGAGAGAGAGGGATAGAGAGGGAGAGAGGCCACCTGGGAAATTACGCCCGGCTCTGCCGCTGCCTCAAGCATGAAATTGAAGCCGTCTGACAACAGAACTCACTGGATCTTTTCCGTTCATATTCCACAGTAATGAACTAGCACAACCTACTGCCTCAGTGCTGCATCATGACGACCTGACTGTTGTCTCCCCACAGGTTGAGTAACCCCCGTCAGTCCACAGCAGCAGGTGGAGGAGAGGACGGCGGGGACAGTGAGACGCAGGAGACGGGTCGGACAAAGGTCAAGTTTCATCTGTATTTCTCACCGAAGGGCAGTTTGCATCACGGAGGTTTTGAACTGATGTTTTGAGCAGAACCGACCATATTACGCTTGTGACATCATTCCTGTCATAGACATCCTGCTTCAAAACACCACAGACTTCAATCCTCCCTGTGGTAAAGTGTGCAAATAAGAAGGAGGCTTCAATAATTAAGAAGTTTTAATACCTGTTTGACTCGGCGGCAGCAGCAAGGCAATTAGCAGCCGCCCTGCAGCTCTTTCACTCTCCTCATATTTGCGAGAGTTTTCTCTTCGGTGGTGGTTTAATTACCACATGAAATAGAAAGTAAAGAAGTCAATAGTGGTTTGATATGAGCCCCGAGAATCACGGCTCGTAAAAAAAAAGTGGGATAGAAGTCCTGCTGTGATGAGAGGCTTCGCTTTGACAGTTTGTGTCTTTAGATGAATGAGTTTCATCGGCTGGAATGAAATAAGTTTGAAATCAGGGCAGTTGTAATAGTTTACTTAGTTTGGTAGAAGCTGATGAGGGAAAAATATCTAATTAGAGGATCAGAAGAAAGTATTAAACACATCAGTACTCATTAAGGTTTAACTGGGCACGACTGATGTTATTTTAAATTTCAACTGTAAAAGAAAATGTATTTAAATGCCTTTTTGTTTGTGACTGCTTATAAGAAATGTGAGCGTCCTGCAATTTTAATGCAGCTGTAAATATTAGCCAAAATATTTGAACTACAACTGCTGCCATCTTAAACTGCTATTTACTAAATCCTATGGATGTACATTAACTATTGAAGTATTCATGCACTCTAAATCTATTTTTGCACTACTTTCATCCTGTCCATCATGTTCCTTAGGACATGCATGCCATATTGTACTGTACTATGTTTTGAATACTTACAATGTTGCATACTTGTTGCATATGTTCTGTCTACTTATATGTTTACACCGGGGATCAGAGAGAAACAGCCGTAAATAGCAGAATTGACAATAAAGTAGAGTTTGACTTGAGCTAGGGGATAAAATGATGGACAGTAATTGTGTTTTCACAACTTCGAGATTGTGTAAGGTGACAAATTAAAGTAAAACAAACCGCAACCACTTCAAAATAAGGGCAGGAGTAATGTTGTTGTTGTTTATATAAGAAACAGTGACTTTCTGGAATTTCCCATCTGACTCATATTTATCCTGCATCGTCCACTGAGGGACAAGGTCTTCATTTCAGATGCAGAACTCAGTGTGCAGACATGCTTGCTCTCTCCTGCATCAACGACCCCTCGTCTGAAGGAGCATTTTCTTCACAATTCCCTCAAGGCCCCGATTCATTTTCAGACATGTAATTACAGACAGCGCCCGAGGAGCCAGAGAATGTGTGTGTGTTATGTGTGTGTGTGTGTGTGGTTTCAGTGGCGTCATCGGGGGTCCACAGTTAATCAGCAGTCGACCAGAGGTTTCAGGGATCAGCCCATCGATTCCCTCGCTGCAGAATCAATGCAATCAAAGGCGTTACTTTAACTGAACTCCAGGAGGACAGGAGCAGGAGGACACAGAGGAGGATGTGAGGAGAGCAGGAGGACACAGAGGAGGATGGGAGGAGAGCAGGAGGACACAGAGGAGGATGGGAGGAGAGCAGGAGGACACAGAGGAGGATGTGAGGAGAGCAGGAGGACACAGAGGAGGATGGGAGGAGAGCAGGAGGACACAGAGGAGGATGTGAGAAGAGGAGGAGGACACAGAGGAGGAAGGGAGGAGAGTAGGAGGACACAGAGGAGGATGTGAGGAGAGCAGGAGGACACAGAGGAGGATGTGAGGAGAGCAGGAGGACACAGAGGAGGATGGGAGGAGAGCAGGAGGACACAGAGGAGGATGGGAGGAGAGCAGGAGGACACAGAGGAGGATGTGAGGAGAGCAGGAGGACACAGAGGAGGATGGGAGGAGAGCAGGAGGACACAGAGGAGGATGTGAGAAGAGGAGGAGGACACAGAGGAGGAAGGGAGGAGAGTAGGAGGACACAGAGGAGGATGTGAGGAGAGCAGGAGGACACAGAGGAGGATGTGAGGAGAGCAGGAGGACACAGAGGAGGATGGGAGGAGAGCAGGAGGACACAGAGGAGGATGTGAGAAGAGGAGGAGGACACAGAGGAGGAAGGGAGGAGAGTAGGAGGACACATAGGAGGATGTGAGGAGAGCAGGAGGACACAGAGGAGGATGTGAGAAGAGGAGGAGGACACAGAGGAGGAAGGGAGGAGAGTAGGAGGACACAGAGGAGGATGGGAGGAGAGCAGGAGGAAACAGAGGAGGATGGGAGGAGAGCAGGAGGACACAGAGGAGGATGTGAGGAGAGCAGGAGGACACAGAGGAGGATGGGAGGAGAGCAGGAGGACACAGAGGAGGATGGGAGGAGAGCAGGAGGACACAGAGGAGGATGTGAGGAGAGCAGGAGGACACAGAGGAGGATGGGAGGAGAGCAGGAGGACACAGAGGAGGATGGGAGGAGAGCAGGAGGACACAGAGGAGGATGTGAGGAGAGCAGGAGGACACAGAGGAGGAAGGGAGGAGAGCAGGAGGACACAGAGGAGGAAGGGAGGAGAGCAGGAGGACACAGAGGAGGATGTGAGGAGAGCAGGAGGACACAGAGGAGGATGGGAGGAGAGCAGGAGGACACAGAGGAGGAAGGGAGGAGAGCAGGAGGACACAGAGGAGGATGTAAGGAGAGCAGGAGGACACAGAGGAGGATGTGAGGAGAGCAGGAGGACACAGAGGAGGATGGGAGGAGAGCAGGAGGACACAGAGGAGGATGTGAGGAGAGCAGGAGGACACAGAGGAGGATGTGAGAAGAGGAGGAGGACACAGAGGAGGATGGGAGGAGAGCAGGAGGACACAGAGGAGGATGGGAGGAGAGCAGGAGGACACAGAGGAGGATGGGAGGAGAGCAGGAGGACACAGAGGAGGATGGGAGCAGAGCAGGAGGACACAGAGGAGGATGGGAGGAGAGCAGGAGGACACAGAGGAGGATGGGAGGAGAGCAGGAGGACACAGAGGAGGATGTGAGGAGAGCAGGAGGACACAGAGGAGGATGTGAGGAGAGCAGGAGGACACAGAGGAGGATGTGAGAAGAGGAGGAGGACACAGAGGAGGAAGGGAGGAGAGCAGGAGGACACAGAGGAGGATGGGATGCACCGTGGTATATGCTGGTGGAGAGCGGCTGTAACTAGGGACAGATGCGGTAAATAGGATAAAGTCCAGTGTGATAACTGGAAGTAAATTAGAAGTAGAGGTCAGATCCTATTAAATGAGGAGTGATAAGGTGGTAGCAGCAAAAGCAAAAGCAAAAGGAGGGAGACAAACTTAAAGAAAAGACATAGACGCTTCCACATTTGTTATTTTAAAAAGAGTCACTGACTGGTTGTGTGTGTGGGAGATTATGAGCTGAGAGGTTATAGTGTTCTTCATTATTATCATCAACAAAACACCAAATGAAGGAATATCTCTGCTCTTCCAGAGACGTGCAGCAGATCTATCAAAGCCCACTCACCATGTTCAGCGTTCCCCTCAGGCTGAGGATTCAGGACTTAGGAATTAGGCAGTTTGAAAAGAGTGAAAACAGCAAAACTCCTTAAATCTCATGATGTGTTGTATTTAAAGGCATTTAATTCACTGGAGTATCAATGAGCATTTGTTCACAGTGGAATTCATTTATTTATGTTTTGATTTAATAGTGCATATAAACATATTCACTTATTGTGTTTTTTGTGTTTGTAGATGTTACTTTCCTCACCCTCTTTATATGAAAAGAACCACATTATCACTATGTTTTTGTAAAGTGAGGATTATATTCTAATGATACGTTAAAGTTATCGTCTCCAGATGACATGCACACACACACACTCTGCTGCATGCAATTACAGACACACAGACACACAGACACACACACACACACACACACACACCGAGCTCTGAGGATCAATGTGGCTGTTAAAGTTAGCGGAGCTCTCACAGCATCTGACCTTGATTAAACATAATTAGACTTAACCAAGTCCACTAATCTGATGGAATGACGAACAGATTCACCTTGTGATGAATATTAAACACGAGCATCGACTCTGAGCTTTATACGAACACTAATGCTGCTGCTGCTGCACACACACAGACACACACACACACAAAATAACTCAGATCACTTACAGGCACGAATACAAATGCACACCCCTCCACACGTCCTGAGCTTCTCCCAATCAGACTTATTACCATGAGGAACTTCAAAGGGCCTTTTGATCACATCTTTGAAAATCAAACACAAATTAAACGTAGGAGCTGGTCAGTGCTCACGGCCGCTCATGGAAAGTTTTGTGTTGTGCGGTGGATCTGATCTCTGGAGGTAAAAACTGGTTAATGAGAGATTTGAAAATGTGAATCCATGTGAAATCATAGCGAATGTGTGTATGGTACTTTAGCCTTTAAAAGTTTCCACCTTTGAACATCACTTAACAAGCCCACACAAACTTTCCTCACCCTCTTCCCACCACCATACAAACACAAACATGCTGTGTAAACCTCCCGGCCTCACCTCACTGTCACCAGCAAAGAGATGTTCTGTTCTATTTTTTAAATCTATTTACAGTAGTGCAAGCTGAGAACATGAGTATTAAGAAAATCCAATAAACAAATCACATGAGATTTGTATATTTCCGTGATGCAAAGAAGAAATTATGTAAATTAAGTATGTGGTTTTCTACACTTTGTGCTTTGTCCTTCAGCCAGAACATGCAGCAAACACTTCCTAGTTCAGCAGACTGGGCGACAGCCAAGCTCCAAATAGGTGTCTAAGTTTATAGAGTAATACTAAACCTTATACACAACACATACACACTGTTTAAATACCCACTGTATAATACTGATGAAGGTATATCGATATAAATTCTAACTATCAACGTGTTCTATGGATATGATGTGAACCATCTTGTCCACTCCTACATCCTCTCTGGCCTAAGAACATGGTGTGTGTGTGTGTGTGTGTGTGTGTGTGTGTGTGTGTGTGTGTGTGTGTGTGTGTGTGTGTGTGTGTGTGTGTGCGTGTGGCAAAACACAAACATAACCCAAATTACTGTAAATACGTTGAAAACTGCTTTCATCATACCTACCTGACTGTGTACATGCCCCCCCTCTGTCCCTGTCTGTGTGTTTTCACCTTTGTGCCATTGTTTGTCTACATGTGGTTGTGTTTTCTCCCGTGTGTGTGTGTCTGGCCTGCGACTTACTGCAGATTTCATCAGCCTCATCCGACCCGTCTGCACACTCCGGCTCTCCGTCACAGCGCCACCTAGCGGGAACACACTGGCCGTTCTTGCAGGCAAAGTCCGTGGTTGCACACGTCTTCTTCGCTGTGGAGATAAAGAAAAAGGTCGTACATTAAATCTCTTGATATCAATTTTGATTGGTGAAAACATAACATCTCTTAGCAGCGGTAAACAACAACTGATCTCTTTGGGATACGGAGTGAAGAACAACATCACAGCATTAAGCACAGTGGAGTCATGTCAAACAATAACAAGACCAGGTAATTAAATTTGCACTTAAGTCAAGAGCAATTCCCAAGCACCAACTTTAAAACAATTTCCCTCTCCTTATTTAATTGAACCTTCATTTGGGAATGTTTTGGATGCAGCTGGAGTCTGGGTGATGTGTTAAAGTGAAACTCGTGACAGGAGACACGCGACTGGAAGAGTCTCTGTCAACGTCTGTTCTTACAAGTTGACTAGAGGACCAGTGCTGTAGGATCGGAGACATTTGTGCGTTTCCTAGCAACGCTGAGTTTGACTTGACAAAGACGCAGCGAGGACGACAAAGTTTCCTAGGTTTTTATGAAGATAATGAAAATTATATTGTGGGTTGGCAATTATACTTAAGAAAAATGTATTATTTAAATGTGCATGATTATTATGATCTATGCAAGAATGAGTTCAAATGGCTTTTACATTGATTTCCTTTTAATCGACATCAGTATGTTGTTATGACTGAATGGTTTCATGCACCAACCAGGAGCAGCAGTCTTCTGTTGCATTGTGAACAATGCGAATATAGGTTTTTTATTCTATTCTATTCTATTCAAGTGGCAATGCTGTGGTGATTGACTGACCAGTGCAGTGACAGCTTGATTAGAGTCTGGTTTTGGAGCACGTGTGTTGGATCTGTTGCAGTGAACAGTGCAGCATTCCTAAGCCTCCTCCCTGAAGTGGCTCAGAGACTTTGCTCTGCTTTACCGAACCCGTGATCAAACTTTGAGTCCGGCTAAGTCTTCTCAGAGCCGCCTCTGGCTCTGCGTAACCGTTCTCTGATACCTCACAGACCCAGAGGGTTTTGTGCAGTCACTTTCTCTGAGGGGGAAAGATTGAATCACTTGAGTCTGTCATGGAGAGAGGGCAACAGCAAAAAAGTAAAAACCCCTCTCGTTGACAGTGAGAGCTACGGAACAAGAGAAAGCACTCGCTCGGTGTGTTCGCTATAGCCTGCCTGGCCATGATGAAAAATACAGTGAGGGAGGCTGACAAATGGCAATAAGCAGAGTGTGTGTCTGTGAGTGTGTGTGTGTGTGTGTGTGTGTGTGTGTTGATAGTGTTGGGGGTTTTCTTCTGACCAGCGATGAGAGTAACAGTGACGGCTGCTGCTCCACTTCCTTCATGTGAGACTGGTTTCCCCCGACCCTTAGTTCAGCTGATATGTAGGTTAGCAGAGCGCTGGGGGAAATCACTGCAGGATGATGCAGTGTGGGACGAGCAGTAAATCAATCAAATGTGACATTCTGATGTTTTGACGATAAAATATTGCATCACATCGCCGTTTACTTCATTTCGTGAGGTTTCGCTCTTCTGAACCTCACGGCTGCTGTGTGGGATTATTGATTATTAATCAAACACTCAAGCAATCAACACTTGAAGAAACTACTTGATGTTTTGGGAAATTAGCTCAATTGCTTCCTGTCCGCGGCAGAGAGAAGTTCACCACATCTCAAATTATGAGAAAGCAGGTTCGCTTATGTTATTATAAAGACTGGAAATATGGGTAAACAACTGTGTTTCTCTCTCAAGGACCAAATCCACCAAGCAACACAGCGAAAATGGATTATCTTTTCTACCAAAGTATAGAAAACAGGTTACTTGATCGTCTAATCAAAGTGTGAGCAAGTGAGCAAATAGGCGTTTTCCCCACAATGTCAAACTATTCTTTTAACTTACAAATGCAACTACTTTTGTGCAGGGTCCAAGAGGAAAGGAGGTAACCTGAGAACAGCTATCAGCTCAGTTTGTGTGAATCCCTTTAAATTCTATGATCACATGCGTACAAAAACCTGCAACAACACTATCTTTGAAGAAACGAAAACGAAACCGTGCCGCTAACTTTGTGGTGGTTTGCACTTAACATGTACTGCTGCACTATTATTTCTGTCTATGAACAGTTTGCACTTTGTTTATCATTTTAAAACTAAAAGAATCAAACCGTGGATGATGTTTTGATGAAGGCCTGGGGGGGAACCAGAGTCCCTTGAAACCCTTTTTGCTTTTAACAAGAAACGATATCACCCCATTGATTAAAAGTACTGAACAACACAAGGAACTGGTAAGACCCTGCAATGAGTCTGTTTTCTTCACAGTCATATTCTGCTTAGCAAAGGGAAAGCTAGCCTTCTTATTAGCTCGGTGTTTATGTGTTTAGCCTCGGATGTCCCGTGGTGTTTGGTACACGAGACAGTGTAATGACTTATGGCACGAGAGGGAGCCATAATAATGAAGGACATGATCGGAGAAGTGACAGCGTCTCAGCTGCGGGGGGGCGGCGCTCGCGTCATGTTTATCTAAATTTATTGTACGGATGATAATGTACGGCAGGTCGAGGAACAAGTACACCAGCACAGAGAGTTTATCCTGAGAGGAGAGACAAAAGGAAAAGGGAGACTGGTGGAATTGAAGAAGGTGGAGGTGTGGGATAAATGAGAAGGCCGTCCCGAGGGATTACAGAGGAGACAGGGCCGGAGACAAAGGTAAATAGAAAGAAGGAAGAGAACGAGAGGGAAGCAGGAGAGAGGCTGTCGAGCTGGAGTCGAGTGCAATGACATCAGTCTTCACAAAGAGCCCGATAAATCCTCTTCCTTCCTCCCAGCATGTTAACATAAATCCCATCTCTCCCTGCCCAGCCCCCCCGTTTCTCATCTTTCCCTCCATCTCCGTCTCCAGCCTGATAACACAGCCGACTGCAGCCACACACAGAGGAATGTAGATTTCACTGAAGAGCACAATAAAACCGACGAATCAAATCTATAATCATAGGATTTCATACTATTCAAATACAATGTAAGTGAATTACAAAAATAAAAGCACGTTATTTCTGCATAGTTGATTCAATAGAATATATATATTTTCTCATATCAGTGCATATCGGCAAACATGAGCGCAACAAGATATCTCAGTTAGAGGTGAACTACAGCCGTGAGAACTGAGAGCCACATTTATGAGATTGACTTTATTTGAAAAAGTAATTTTGAATAATGAATGAACAGTAAGTGGTGATATTAAGCAATAAACTTTCCCCTCACGTGGACATAGAGCCTGAGATATTAGTAAGAAACGGTCCCTGTAATGAAATCAGTTTTCATATAGAACTTATTCCTCTGCTGCAACAGGAACAATAACTGACGCCAGGAATGTAAATGGATTAATATCCAGAAAACCGTTACAGAAAGAAAGAGAAGATAAATACAGGTTATAAAATACACATTAAATCAAAATATTCCACAGCACGGATCCCCAAAGGGCGGACAAATAAAGAGAGCTATACATTTAAAGGGTATGTGGACAATCACAGGCTTATGTTAAAATAAATGCATCAAGAATCTGCAAACACACACACACATATACACACTAACACAAACATTTTCCCATGGCTCTCAAGAACTGCTGATGCACAAACAAACGGCTGCTTACATTTACATTCTGATGCACAAAGACGTGTCATATATGAGCGTCATCCATATGGAACAGCCCGGACCCGCCTTATGAGGTGGAGAGAGTGATTGTATAGAAAAGACAAACAACAAGCAACCACACACACACACACACACCTTTCCTCACAGCGTCATTTTATTCCAGTCCTCTATCCCCTGATAGAAAAAGTGATTAATATTCATGTGGAACAGCAGAAAGAGCAGCAGAGCTCTCTCTTCCTCACAAGCAGCTTTTAGCCAGATTCTCCACTCATCACTAACTTTGAACTCAGTGTAAATTCTCATGAATCAGCATCAGCTTCACCTTAAACAGGGATTTCATAGGTTAACTTCTCACAGAGTGAATTGCAGCTCTTACAGCAACATACTGAATGAATGTACACAATATTATTTTCTGCATGAAATTAACACAATATCGACACGTGTATATGGGGATTCTGCAAAAGCCCTACTTTAGATTATCTCTTTGATCTCCACAGGAATATCATATTTTATAGGGGTCATGCTGGGCCAAACCGTTAAATCCATTTAATCATATTAGTGCATATTAGTGTAGTCGTATTACAGCATTGTGACCACGTGGGCGGAGCCACGAGACACGTTCAGGATTAAATGTGCTGCTGCTCGTCCACGTATTCTATAAACCTATACTGTGTTAATCTTCCACTGACATTCAACTGGGTGTCACGCTCTGGGTACCACCATGATCGATAAGATGACCTACTGATGTTCATATGGCGTTCGACCCGCCCACATAGACACACAAACAAACAAACACACAAACAAACACACACACCTCTTAGGATTCTTTCCCACATTCTCCTGTTAACATGATTTC
Organism: Limanda limanda; assembly: GCF_963576545.1. NCBI lineage: Eukaryota > Metazoa > Chordata > Actinopteri > Pleuronectiformes > Pleuronectidae > Limanda > Limanda limanda. The sequence goes on along the minus strand of NC_083644.1, from coordinate 7,192,797 downwards.
AGATGCTGTTGTTTGACCTGGGAACAGATGAAGGTCAATGCCTTCTTCCAATTCATTCAATTTACACACTGCATTACACACACACACACACTCACACTCACACAGACACACACCTACACAAACACAGAATAAAGGTGGAAAGGAAATCAAACATCCAGCTGCACAATAATCACTAAAAGAACAGTGTCACCTTTAATTAGGATCTGTTTACTGCAGCGCCTGAGAGGCTGATTTGAGAATAAAAACTGCTTTAAACAGACAACTGGTGGCGCAAATAGATTATTTACCACTCAACACAGACAGAAGAGAACAAAACTTGTTTTCACAGATCATTGGATCTGACCCTGAACATTCAGTTTGCATTTAAATTCAATTTTTCTTCTTGCCGTGTTATTTGTTCCTGGAGTGTTTATTGGCTCCACAATGCAAGTGGAACTTTTGCACTGATTGACGTTATATCAGTTTAAAGCCAATATGGTCGTTAATACATTCGCAAATTCAAGGTGGCGCTGTTGCATTTCATTTTTCCTATTGCACAATGACCAATTAATTACCTTTTTGCGCTTTTACCTTTCAACTGTTATGGGAAACAGTTTTCAAAGTCACAACTACCCACACAGCAGGACTCATGAAGCACGGAAACAATGGTCATAATTATAATAATAATAATGATAGTAATAAAATGCGTACACTGCTTAATCTGTGTATTAGCAGAGCCATAACAGTCACATTGTTGAGACTCGCAGTGAATTCCGGGGTATGAAAAGGAAAGTATCTGTATAAACTGATTATTAAAAAAAAAAAGAAGAATAAAAGCCTGTGCAGATGGAGTTGCTAAATTATTGGAAGTCTTTTATTTGCAGTACTTCTCATATCATTGGGAAAATGACACGAAAGGAAAGTCTAAATTTCACGGTATGAGGAGCAGGATTTGTGCTTTCTTGTTTTAATCTTTTTCAAAACAGCGCAAATAGGAGAAGAAGAAAATCATACATTGGATCTAAACTGTGAAATACTAGAATAAAGAGCACTAAGGACAGAGGAAGCAATGGAATACAAAATGAGAGAGGGAATGGAGAGAGTGCGGAAGAAAGACGAGTGGAAATAGATGGTCTTCTACATTGTTGTGATCGGCCTAAGAGCTGAAGAACAAAGCGTGTCAGTGGCGGGAGCGAGGCCGTTCATCAGCGAGCGGCGGTTGAACCACAGCTACGAGGAAGCCGAGGAAGCAAAGATGAACTGAACAGTAAACAAGAACCTGGGAGAGAGGGATGGAGTCAGGTAGACCAGTATCATACTGGTCCTCGGAGGAGATTAAAAGCCTGTCCAGTCAAGAGACAGAGCGATACTGTGAAGAAAGGTCCAGAATACAACACGAGCATTAGCAGTAGTAGTAGTAGTAGTAGTAGTATTTCCATTGCTATGCTATCTCTGCACATTGTTAGTAGGCAGCATGTACACTCTTATAATTATTGGTTTTATTATGAACATAATCATCAGTTTGCTATCACCAATATTCTTTGCACAACAGTATCACGACTTCCTTTGCACCTGATTTCTCTTATACTTTATCATCTACTTGACCTGAATTTAAAAAGTGACCATGATGCATGATGAATGATGATGTATTGATGACGACTATAAACTAGAAATCGAGACCATAAACTCCATATTAAAATGTTCACTGATGTTATTTTTCAAGTATTTTCTATATTGGCTTCACTTTTTGGACCTAGGGTGTACGTCCATTTTTATACGGTCTATCACTAGACGAAAAGCAGTATTATTGTCACAGTGAACCTCTACGGACAGGCCTAATCCCCTGCTGTAACCAACTGTTTCCATGATGTTACCTCGGCGTTCGCCAGTGAAGACAAGGTGGGTCTATCGGCGTTTGCGGACCTTAAGGGGGATTTGGAGAACAAAGGAGAGAGTCGCGGGGGGGCTCGCTGAGCCTCGCGGACCGATCGCGACGTGTGATCTAATTAGCATATGAATCGGAGTCCAGCCGCTGGCTAGAACCTCTCTCTACTCACCATTGGAGGAAACCACAGACCCTTGAAACTAATGTCACTCGTGATTGGTTGGTAGAAGTGTTGCTATTGGTCACCTTATGGGTCATTGCAGTGCACACGTGGGGTCACAGCATTCCGCACGTGGGGTAAGCCCCTCCCACACAATATTTATAATAAAAATGTATATATTAATATTTATTATTATTTATAAGTAAGCCTTTACCAAAAGCACTGCAGTTAATTAAAACTAAACATTCATGTGATGCTTGATGTTATAGGTGAACATATTGTACAGGGAACAAATGTGAACAAGGTATATGTGGAGTGAAAGCTTTATTTACATACAGCAAAAATATTGTACAAAAACTCAGATGAGGCTTGAAATGTTTCTCTGCAGCCTCTGGGTCATGACTTCTTTGTGGGACTCTTCTCCAGTGTGTAGACGTCTGTGGTGTGTAGCTGTGAGATCAGTGTAGCTTCCAGTCTTATATGAAGTGTGGGACACAGGTCGGTGCGCTCCTGGCTGTGGAAGGATGGATCCATGTCATCTGTCCCGCTTCAATCAGCTGTAAACACATTCAGTAAAATTAGCACAGTTCAATTACAACATACACCTTTACATGTAACTGGAAAATTATTTAATGAATATAACCTTACCCTCTTTCTTCTCCGACAACTCCTCAATGCTGATGTAAGGTCTGGTCGGATCATACTGGCTCATAGTGTGTCTTTGTACGTCATGGACAGGCAGCTGGAAAACAACACATGTGACATGACTTTATTATTAATAAACGGAAATAGCCGCGCTGCATCACCGTTGGAAGATCCACAGCAAATAAACACCAAAACAATTCAAAAACAGTTACTTACATTCAATGGCTTAATTTTCTGCACTTTAAATCCGGACTTTCAGCGTCTCAGCCTAACGCCTCTTTGTTTGTGTGTGTGTGTGTGTGTGTGGAGGGGGGGGGGCTGAGGCTGTGAAAACATACAGAAAAAAGTCACGTTGATGAAAAAACTTAACGAGAACAAACTGTTACATCTAAGTAATTCATACATATTTACACATGCACTAGATCTGCTCCAGCACTCGATGCTGTATTCGTATTTTAGCAACTTTCTCGCTATCCCAAAGAGTGGCGGACATGCTTTCAGATGTAGGGTTAGCTTAGTGGTTAGCATGGCGTCTCTAGCTCACCGTAACTCAGGGACTGTGCTTCCGTCTTCTCCGCCTCGACTCGTCCACACCGGGCCCGCGGCTCTGCCTCCACACGCACTCATCTTCTCCTCCAGGGAACAGTGTCGTGTCGACTTCAGCAAGTTATTTACCCCGAAGACAGAGTCACTCGTACGGGACAAGCTAAACACGACCCGCTTCCTGTCTGCGGGACACTCGACGCTGCTGCACGGCGTTTACGAGGCTCTGATTGGACGAGTCCATCAGCTGATGACGCGAGCGGGTGACGTGAGCAGCGGTGTTTAGTACATTTACACACATGATTCACGCTGTTCTGTGTTCGTAACCTTATAGTTGAATGCACTTATCGTAAGTCGCTTTGGATAAAAGTGTTGACTGTTTTAATGGAATACTGAGAAAGTTTAATAACAACAATTAGACAATTGAAGTTCAAATTATGAAGGAATTTAAGCTCTATATTGTGTCTCCTTTATATTTAAAATAATAATCAAACTGAGTGGAGATGTATGTTGTATCCAAACAGCCGGCTGCTGTGTTTTGTCACTGTGCAGTCCATGGGGGATTAAATATTACACTGAAAAAATAAATCATTAAATCAATGAATGTTTCATAGCAATTTTGAAAGTAGTGGTGAAAAGGTACCATTTATAATTCATGGAACAGCTTAGTTTGCCATTGACATGTGAATTTGATGCCAGTATTTTGGGAGGACAGATATTTTTATGGAAAGCCAGTAGAAGTTTGGAGCTTACAGGACACAGATGATCATACCCAGCATCATTTATTTGCTGGAAGAGGTGTGGTTTACACTTCCTCTGTGCATTTAACCAGCACAATTGAAAAAGTGACTGTAATCATGCCACTCTGTACAGTTGTTGAGATTTAGGATTGGATGACAATAAAAATTTGAAATAAAGTGCATTGTTTCATTTCTTTTGACTGCATTGACCTTTGTTCGTGGTATACAATATAATTCATTATAGCACACTTACTTACTTAAGAACAATTTAAAATTTCAGGTTTAATATTTATTTTAAGCCTGGTTTACTCAGCCAGATAGTTTGTTGGTGCCTCTTACATATTGGTGTTATCTGCTCTCAGGGAAACTGATTTGCATTTGTGAAGCTCAGAGCATTGTCATTTGCATGTGAAAGCGTCCTCTAGGAGTTGGAGCAGGGGGGGTCAAATCTCAACAGCTCACAGGCTTGACAACTGCAGGAACCCTGAGCGTTTCCTTTGCTGCCTGCAGATACGTGTGAAAGTCGTTAACCGAAGGATGTGCCAACACTTCTCTGCGACACAGATTGACACAAACGCTTCTTTTCATGCAGTGTATAATATGAAAGCATACTTACAGGTATTGTGTGTGTGTGTGTGTGTGTGTGTGTTGTGAGAGCTGTATGTACACACGACTACAAAGGCGGGAGTTGTGAAGGGGAACTCGCAGTCTTGCCATCCAGACAGCTGCCCAGATCAAATACACACGTATACCATGCTCCTCACTGCAAATCAAACACCACCCACCAGTTCAAAGCAGCTTGTTAGCATTTAATGACCCCCCCCTCTCTCTGGACACAGGGGTGTCTGGCCCACGAGGAATGATGGAAGACTCCAGATATGTTTTTTTCAGACAACAACACGAGTGAATCATTAAAGGGCTGAGATCTGGTTGACAGTTGCATCGTGTGGATTCACCCGAGGCTCAACGCGTCAAAGATCAAAGGAAAACTTTATGAAAAAACCTCAATCCTGAAAACTTCCAACAACTGGAAATTGATCCAGAAAAGTGCTTCATCCAAAAATCTAAATGAGAAGCTGCAACATGGTCATTTGTATGGCGAGTGGTCTGTATTTATGTAGCTCTCATTATATTCACACGCACAGTCAAAGAGTGCATCTAAGAGTATATCTTTGTATTTTTGTCTATATTCTTCATTTTTCTTGCACATTCTCAACTGCTGTAGCAACACAATTTCTCTCCGGGATCAGTAAAATGTATCCTTCACTTCCAACCACTTGGAGGTGCAATCAGGTGTTGGTCAACATCTGTTTCCTCATTTTAAGCAGACATCACTTTCTCTTTCTTCTGAACGTTGTTATAGAAAAGTGAGGAGCATCTGTGTGATCCACTTTGCTGTGATGGGTATAAACACAGAGAGAAGAGAAGCTGTGGTGCCGAATAACAAGAGGTGTTTTCAATTATTTCACTATTAACATTCAAGGCACTGTTAAAAACAGCCTAAACACAAAGAACAAATACACACACCTAAAGAGTCAGCACAATGGAAGACACACAACCCCGCTGTTCATCCTGCAGCCGGCTCTCTCCTGTTTTCTGTCACACTGGCAACTTAAATGAATGTCACGCCCATGAAGTCAACAATGTTCTGCTGAGTCCTTGTTCAAATATTAGTAAAACCATCAGTTAATTCATGTTTGTCCAAGTACAAGTTTCCTGCATGACTTGCAGGAAACTTGAGAATCGAAAGTAGGGATGGCAAGAGAAATCTAAAAATGTCTCTAAAAACATCACTTCTCCAGAACCTTATGTACGAGACTATACTGACACCACTGTAGAGGTGAAGTCAGAGATGTCACAGCTGCAGATGTCATGATTCACAGACACAGACTTTCAGAGCAAATCAAGGCTACAACCACCAGTAAGTAAAAAGAAGAAGATGGGGGAAAAAGAGGAAGCAGAGAGAAGAGGAAGAAGGACAAGATAATGAAAAAGAAGAAGATGATGTTGATGATGATGATAATGAAAAAGAAGAAGATGATGTTGATGATGATAATGAAAAAGAAGAAGATGATAAGCTAGAGGAAGAACAGGACGACAAAGAAGAAGAGCAAGAAAAGGAAGAAGAAGAAACAGTAACAGCAGCAGAACAAGAGCAGGTACAAAAAGACCAGATAGAGGATGAAGCAGATGAAGAGGACGAGGAAGAAAAAGACAAAGACAAAGAAGAATTATAAACAAATCCAATATGACAAAGGAAGTTTCTAGTTTTATTCTCCATCCATGCTAAAGTTTTATCACACCTCGTTCTTCTGAAACTCACACATCTGACATTATCAGTGTGAACTGCTCCGTCATCACACTTCAGAACTTCCCTTTTAAATTAAATAAATACAAATCTCTTATCCTCATTCAACACAATCATTCTCATAACGCCTCATAATCTTTCAACCTAATACTTCCTTCTTTTCTTTCTTCTCTTTTCTCCGGACGTCGTGTGCCTGACGGCTTTCAGAGAACTCTCAAGACAAACAAACCTGAGTGTGCTTGTTGTGGTGAGGGTGAGAGTGGGGGGGTCATCAGAGAGCAGTCGCTTTGCACGCCGCGCCGCGTTACCAGAGAATGCTAATTAAGCTGCAGCACAAAAGAGGGGGGGCCGCGGCGAGCGCACACGGACACAGGGCCAGTTTTTGTTTTTGACAACATGAAGCCGATCAGTTCTTCAAATGATGGAGTCACACACAGATGATCCGAGCGGCATTTCAGTGCAGGTCGGATCATTAGAGTTTGGAAATCCGTCTATATCGATAATCATTACAGAAAAAGACAAATTTATGGTTAAATATATATTTTTGCTGCTGGGTGAAGGTTGTGGTTTTAAACTCTTCTTTATGAGGAAGGACATATTTACTTACAGACTTAAACCTGATAAAAAACAGTTCTATATAAATACTTGTCACTCAAGCTCTTATCAGCTTATAGCTTTACTAAATCTCTTGTCTAGAAATGTCTTTAACCCTCAGGAGTCCTGGGCTGTTTGTAAATGATTTTTATTTCGCCACTTTCAAAATGTTCGCCATGTCATCGTTTGATATCTTCTTTTTCAACACTACAGTGCCGATATGATCAGATAAGTCATTTTTCACCATTTATCTTTAGTGCTGTGACGTCTTGGATCCTTCACATGATTTGATCACGTCGGTGTGATCTGAGAACTACTGGTTCCTCAACAGTGAGTAGAAAAAACAATATCAATGAGGGCATTAAAGATGTGGACCTAAGACCTATGTGTTAGAATCAGTGTAGACAAAAGAGGAGGCAACACAAAGGAACGCAAAGTGTTATACAAGGTGTGCACTGTGTGTATGTGTGTGTGTCTGTGTGTGATGGCATTTTTTCAAGATGTCTGGAGCCTATGAGGTCATATCATTTTGCTTCAGTACCTCTCATTAGAAATGACACATGCACAGACAGATCTCTCCGTTCCGACACTACCTACACTACCCCTCCCCCCCACCCAATAAGAGCCCATCTGGGTGACATCCGGCGGCTCTCAGATTTGCATTGATTTATTAAACACTCTGATAGTGATACTGGCCCTCACACACACACACACACACACACACACACACACACACACACACACACACACACACACACACACACACACACACACACACACACACACACACACACACACACACACACACACACACACACACACACACACACACACACACACACACACACACACACACACACACACACACACACACACACACACACACACACACACACACACACTTCCTCCCCTCCCCCAGGTCCCACCCGGACGCTCCAGTCTCATCACACTATCAGACGCTCACTTTCTTAGACAGGGTCATCGTTTTAATGATATCAGCTATCAATCCTTTAGTCCCCCCCCAACACACACACACACACACACACACACACACACACACACACACACACACACACACACACACACACACACACACAGACACACACAAACACACACAAACACACATGTAAAGAGCATAGGACTCTCCGTTCACCAGGCTGCTGTCGATGCTGTTTGACTGATGTATGTCATCTTAAGAGAATCAGAAAGAGTTTAGCTGGTGAGTCGGTCGACTGCATGATTATTAATATATCGTTTTTGATTTTTATTGAACTCAGCTGCACGAGTTCAGTTGTGTAACATAAATGATTCAGTGGCTCCTGGCAACAGTAAAAAATATATATTAACAGGTCGTCTTTCTTTTCACCGCTTCATTTCATTTTTATTTTATCCTCTATTTTAAGTGTTCTGCCTTCAGACGTTAGGAGACTCTCTCACATACTCACTCACTCACACACACACTCACACACACACACACACACACACACACACACACACACACACACACACACACACACACACACACACACACACACACACACACACACACACACACACACACACACACACACACACACACACACACACACACACACACACACACACACACACTTACTCACACTCTCACCCGCGCACATATTGTGGTATAAGTGTCCCAGTGGGGTCATAAAGCCAGTGTTATGTGCTGGGGGGGAGAGGAGGTACAGTAGTATATGAAACCTTGGTTAGACCAACCTCTTTGTTGCTGGCAGACACACACACACACACGGACACACACAAACGGACACACACAATCCCACATTGTGCACAAGTCTACGTGCTGTGTGTGTAGAGAAATGTCTTCATGAAACAAAGCAGGACGAGAGGGTGATAGTAAACCGAGCTTCTGAAAACCATTCATCATAAACCATTTATTCGTAAAATGTATCATCATTTTTAATGAAATCTAAAGTCACAATAACCTTGATGATCATATTTAATATTCAACGGAAAAGAGAAAAAAATAAGGGCGGTAAGCATACGTTTCTTCTACAAAGGGAAAAATAAAAACTCATAAAATCAGACCTGTAATTACTTTCCTCTCGACTGACTGATTAACAAGTGGAAGCCCCCCCCCCTCCTCCTCCCTTTTTCTCACTAGCAAAACAACGTTCCCGCTGGCTGTATGAATCGATGCTCACTGTGAGCCTTGTAATTCCCCCCCCGCTCGCCGCTCACGCTTCCACCATCGCCATTCAAGTCCCCGAACCCCAACACATGCAGCGCACTGCAGGCCGGGGTCCACATGACAAATTACCTCTGGGCTTATTATCAAAAAAAATCAAAAAAAAATCACAAAAAAAATCAACACCCGCTGGAGGGAGTGGCAGCGGGTTGGGGGGGGGGGGGGCTGGGGGGCGTTCCAACAAAGCCTGCCGAGCATCCGCGGACAAAAGAGAGAGGGACAGATTCCTCCCGCTGCTGCTGACAAGCTCAAAGAACTCATTTCAAATCACAAATTGCCGCCTGGAAGCAACAAAGAGCCATGGGGGGGGGGGGGGGGAGGTCACCTGGAGTTACAGCAGGCGTGTGTTTACTCGTGGAGTTTGTGCATACTTAATTTTTTCTGGTTTAAAGGAACCAGAGGATGGTTTTGGTTTTTCTAGTCTTGATGATGACACTCAAAGCTCTTTACAGTAGGGCTGAACCATTTGGGGAAATAATCTAATTGGGATTTTTTCCCCCCAATATTGCGATTGCGATTTAAGGCTCTTATATACTTCTACGTATCCGTTTCTCGGAGAGGTCTCAGCGGGAGACAAAGAGTCTTTTTGATTTTTACTTCTCCGACGACTATTCGTCTAAAAACAATTCCCCGCCAAACCCATAGGTGGCGCAACGGAAGACGAGCTCAGAGAAGCCTACCCCATTTGGGAAGAAGAAGTCCACGTGTCTCTGTTGACATGTTAGCTTGCGTCCCACACACTGAACCATGGCAACTAACAGAACTAAATAAAGTGACACCCAGCGGGTCAAGATGCTGATGTAATCGTTTCTTAGCGCAGCGGTTCCCCGGTCTTGTTTCCGAACTGTGTTGCTGATTCCACAGCTTGAATCTGCTTGAGGCTACATGTAGCTAGAAGCTACCCGGACCTAGCTCCCCCCCAGCTTCCACACACAGTCAGCAGGGACTCCCGACACTAACTACTACTATCCAGTGTTTGCTTCTAACCTGACGGTATTATAGAAACAGTGTCATGATAGAAGTGGAATTAAAGTCGTGACGGCGGGTTCTTGCACTGTTACCACCGCAGTTAGCATGGTGGCTAGCCTAGCCTGCTAGCGCCGTTTTGAAAGCTCGTTCTAACCGTATGTGACCGTGCACACATGCCCTCAGTGCTCTAACGAGCCACCGTCAGCCGGACAACTCCGCTGGCTTAACACACACGTCACATTAATCGTAGAATCATAGTTGTGTTCGTGTTTGTTGCTACAAGTAAACAGAAATTTTGAGGTCCGGAAATACGGAAATGACGTCATACGGAAATGATGTCGTTCGCGGACCAATCACAGCCAAGAGCGGTCCGTCGGGTCTCTAACATGAAGACGGATAGTTAGAAAAATCAGACGTGTACGAAAAGCTGTCGGAGGACGTTTCACGACGGATAGGGCGTTCTTATCTGTCCGTAATATAAATAACGGAGAGGCATAAATTGGCCTTTAATATGCGATTTTTTTATTTGATCCTCTATTTTCTCCCAACAAAACGTAATGAATGATTTAAATATGACCAACACAATATTAGATGCACTTAGTGTCAAATATTCTTTAAAATTATAGGTGTCTTACTGCTTCCAAGTCAGTAACATCTCACACAACTGAAACATAGAATTTGCCTCTACTATACTTTGAAAATATTTTGTAAAATCAAAGTAAATAAAGTTATAAATAAAAAAACGGAGAAATGCCACAGAGTCAAACACTACAACTCTATGTATGAACAGGTTCCTGAATGAAGCTAATGAAATGGTCCCACTCCTCAGACTGTGATTTTTAACCCTTTCTCACCCGAGGACACTTCGGCATGCAGACGGGTCAGACTGGGGATCGAACTGCCGACCTTCAGGTTGGAGGACGACCGCTCTACCCCTCAGCCACAGCCGCCCCAGGAGAGGGGAGCTAATATTTACCAAGTGACAAAGACAGGAATAAATATCCCGACCTGCTTGATTAACGTTGCTCGGAGCTTCCGGCTGCAAACGCTGGAATGCGATTCTGTTTTTTTGCGTGACGTGCTGACTCCGCCTCTTTCTGTGTTCTGCTCCGAGCAAAACACAACACTGTACACAGCCCCCCCCCCGTCTTTTGTCTTTCCCTGCCACGCTCATTCGTTCTACGCTCCTTATCCACTGCTCCTCGCCGCCGCCCTTCCCCTCCCACCTCTGTCGCTCGCTCGCCACTCCGCCGCTCCCTCCCTCCCTCGCTCTCTCTCTTCCTCCCGCCCCCCTTTTTTCTCCCCTTTGGCAAAGAGCCAGTTTGTACCTTCCTTTGTCTGCTTTGTTTGTGATCGCTGATTAGAAAAATAAATAATAATAAAAGCACCGACTGGCGTGAGGTCGTAATGAATCCCGAACCCCGATGGGGGGGGGGGCCTCAATGTGACATCTGAATTTGAAGCTGCAATAGGATGGATCATTATTTTTGTGAGTGCAAGCGAGTGTGAGTGTTGCAAATAATAATCAAGATGTCAAGTTTAAGGAAAAGAGAAACATCCCTATATGAATATTTTCATTTACAAATGTCGCCAACTGCGATTCCTGGCTGTTTTGTACAGTTTCATCTTTTGACCGATAATCATCCATCCATCCATCATCTCTACTGTCTGTCCTTGGAGCGTTGAACGGGGGATGGATCAAATCCCAGCTGACATTGGGTGGAGACACTGACAGGTCATCAGCATAACTCAGGGCTGACACGCAGAGAAAAACAACCACGGTGACACACTTCCAGTCGCACCTACAGGCAAATCACAGCCTCCCATTGACCTGAGCTGCACGTCTGTGGACGGCGGGAGGAAGTCGGCGACAACGCAGACAGGAAGAGGAAGTGCAAACTCCACACAATCAGGTCGTCCATCCCAGACACTAAGAGCTAACCACAGCAACAACTCGCCAGCCAATACTCGAGATTGTTGAAATAACAGAATTCGGTTTATTTGACAGATGCTTACTTCTTTGTATGGACTAAAACAGTCTTATTCATCCCTTTGCAGCCCTTTGCAAATGGAGGTATTAAGTCGAGACGTCTTTTTCATGTTCGATTTTTTACGATGTATATTAAAAACTACAACAAAGCGAGATTTAATGTCAAACTAAACAGGAAAGCTACCGGTTTCATTAAGACTCTGCTTTATTTCAGTATGAGCCTCATGTTCTAATCCCCTCTGCTGCCTTTCAATCCCCAAGAAATCAGCTTTAAGAAACAGACCAGTCCACTATAGAAATTAATCGATGCAAAACAAAAATAAAAAGTGCCAACCATGACTTTTTGTTTGAGGAAACACAATATTATTTGATCAAAAATGTTCAGAGAGGCAAGAAAGCTGATTTCCAATGGCATGTATTGCACAATGATCCCAGTAGACACACAGAGGTTAAGTACTTATACATAAATGGGGCCAAATTGTTAATTGGAATATCACTCAAGGTTTAGAAAAGTCCACTTCATCTCCACGACACTGTCCGAGGTGCTTCGGTCAGTTCTGTGACTCCCGGCTTCTTCCTCAGGGCGCCGCCCTCCCCCCCCCCCTCACATCTACAGCAGGTTTACACTGTCAAAGTAATGATGTGTTCCCACAGCTAATCCCTTTAAGTCCTATATGTCCCATCATCTTCAGCTTCATGAATGAAATTACACAATGACTAAGCTCTTTTCATTGGCCCACAAAGCTGCTTGATTTGGGAACATTAGGAGGGAAGAAGGAAGGGAATGTGAGGGGAATCAGTTGACACGGCCTTTGTTGCGGCTTATGAATCATCGCAGTGTGTAAGCCGGCCAAATGAGCTCGTCTGCTCGCTGTAATCTCATGATGTCTCAACTTTGATTAGAGCGGCTGCTGGGAGGGGTCTCAGCTAACTTCATTCACATTAGGACATGTTAGGATTTCACCTTTCGAATGATGCATTACTGTGGCAGCATGTTGTTTAGAATGCTAATGGTTCAATGTCACAAACTTTTAATTTGGAAAGTTTAAGTCCAGATAGCAGAGAGCAGAGCAGGGATGGGTCTTGGTGCCAGACAGAATAATTTAAGTCCATACATTTTGTTCATGTTTCAGCTGAAGTCTTTCCGGATGGAAATTATGAATCAATCAGTTTTAATAGCGTCAAATAAGTAAGTGACTGATAAGAAGAGAAACACAGAGGTTTTGAACATGCACTTTGATTTTTTTTAGCTTGGTCCATGACCCATACGTTAACATGGAGGAGGGGGGTTTAATCCAGGAAAGTAAAATCTGTATAAAGTGACAAATAACGAGATGAGTAAACGTTTGTAGGTTCCACCAAATGTGAAGTGTTGTCAAGGTGATATGATCAACAAAAATAAACTGTACACCAGCTACAATAACTCAGTTTTTCTTGTAGCCAACTGTTTTCTCTACCTTTCAAATAAGAAAGCAAACTGTGAAGTTCAGATTCTGGAGACATACATGTGCACATGGCAGGTTGCTTATTTTGGTCCTGTGTTTAACTGCAGATGCAACATAACTTAATCATCTGAAACAGAAGAGACCGTTTTTCCCCACTTCCTGTCATGTAGGTAATTGATTTGCATTGTTTTCCTGTATGTTTACAAGATTTTTAATGAATTCACAAGGCCTTTAGATTTAAACACCCCTCTGCTGTATCTGCCATTTCTTCTAAAACACAAAACCAGTTTGGGCAAAACAAACCAAAGAGGACGGAGCCTCAGACGAGGATGTCCTGGTCAGAAGTGACCTCCAGTTACCTCTCACTTTGTGGTTCTTTTTAATCATCGTGGGTATCAGGGGCACGTCTGTGGAATAACAGCTCTCCCACTTCCTCCTGCTGCATGCTTCCCAGTCACCTAGGTGTATCCACGGATACCCCGGGCCGCCGGAATACAAATACAACCAAGACACTTGCCTCTCAGTGCTGCGACCACACACACACACTCATACACACACACACACACACACACCATGTCCTCTCTCCTGCTCCACTGTCTCCCCACAACATCCCCCTTCATTAACCGTTTTCCTGTTTCAACAGACGCTCACAAGGGACCTTTGGTTCTGTTTGATAAAAGAAGAAGTGAAGACTTTCGTTTGCTTTTCAAAGTGTAATAATTAAATGTGGGAGTCGCTATGAATCATCATTTCAGATTGGTGCCATCAACCTGTTCCCCTCGTCTCGAATACATTGACACTGAGGGTTGATGTTTTGACATATTTCTATAAGCTGCTTTGATTTCATGTAGACATCAGTATTTATATCTCAGTTTAGGATTATTATGTTTCCTGTAAATTAATATCTGTCCTGCAGAAACCTTCTAAATCCAGGAATCACAGGAAACTAACATTTAACTTTACTCACTATCAAGTCACATTTCAAACAAACATAGATTAAAAAAATGCATTTACCAATGGGTTCCAAACACAAGCACTTTATATATGTATTTGGTTGTGGTAATAGTTATCCAGGCCAAACAACACTATTTATGTTAACCAAGATTTAAAATGGATGTAACACAAACGTCCCATGCAGTTTGACCTTGGATAAAGTGCTGAGACAGAATGGAGATTATCACCATCCTTCCTCAGTGTTGCTCTGAGAAAAAGCACATTTCACAAAACTGCTGAATGTAAAATCCATCATACGCTGAAATCTCTGCCAGTATTTCACACAATGAAGCAATTTGCATAAAGTATGAATCCAGTGTTCTTTCACGCTTTGGTGGGCTTTCACTTTCAATTTAGTCACATTGAGATTCTAGAAGTCGCTGTAAACCGCTCGTTGAACCTCAAGCACATTTTATCTCTCGTTCTGAGTAGAATCACTTTGCATCCTTCATTGCTAAGTGCTGCCACTCAACACAGACTTTCTGTAACCTAAACCAAGTTGACTGAACCCTCACATGGAGGCTCTGACTCTGACAGGGGCATCAACCTGCAGATGAGAAGCCACTGAACCAGTTTAACCAGTCTGCTTGATGGCTAGGAGGTCAATGTCAGTCCCACTGTTTGGGGAGGACCATCGCTGTTGTGGTTCTTTTCTAAGGCTTACCAGAAACTGTGGTGCACGAAAGCCTGAAGGACTTTTGAATGTCACCACCTGTGGTCTCTGCATGGTTGTCCCTGCCATAACTGGATTGTGGCCAGTTCATGGCAAACCCATGAGTGCAACAGCTTACTTGGTTTATGTTTAAACTTGTTTTCTCGGTTTCTCGTTTTGTATTTCTCAAAAAATGGGAAAAGGGCTGGAAGGGAATTTCCAGGAATCTGATTTCTCTGGATGAATCACTTATCCCTGTTTATCTGTCTGATTTTAGGTGTGAATGTGTTTCCCTTTAGGTTGGAGGGGGCGTTGGGGGGGCTACCCTTTGATTGCTTTGAAAAACTCCAGGGAGGCCGGATGAAAGGACCCCAGCAGCTGCTCCTGGCCACACACCACAATGGTGGAATGGTCGCTGGCCGAAAGCAGCGGAAAAGTGATGCCAGCCGGGCGGAGGGTGAAGGGCATAGGGGGGGGGGGGGGGGGAGCGCTGGTTGGTGGTCAGTGTGCGGGCACGGCTTTCAGGTTGCACAGAACAAAGCCAACCTCTTCATAGGCATCCAGAGATGCAAATTGCTCAAAGTTTGGCTTCCAGCGAAACAAAATGGAAAACGCTGGCTCCTTGGCTGGAACTGTCGGTAACGCCCCCCCCCCCCCCCCGTCCTCCGTCCTCTTTCACTGTTTGCAACTGGCAGTGCTTAGTTGAACAGCAAGGTGAGCACACATCTGAAACACACACAATGGGCATCTGCATCCACAGCAACACTCTCACACGCCCCTCCAGGCCCAGCTTTCATTCCACTGACTGTTTTTTGATCCAATGTCCCACAGGGAGTCTCGCAATGGGCCCATTTTTTTTAAATTAAGCTGAGCAACAGCCATCAAAGTCAACTCAGCCCGAGGGGCAACGAGAGCTGATCAGCCTCATCCCAGACACCCCGACAGGTGAGGCAGGAGGGAGGGTCGGTCTACTTGTGGGAAAGAGAGACAGTGAAAGCCTAGGTGTGTGTGAGTGCACCTGTTCCGGCCATTTAAGGGTTCAAAGGGAGACTATGACGTTCAAAATATACTTTATTTGTCTCATACCGTACATTGCTGCAGCACCTAAGTCTGACTCATCCACCTTTGCAAACAAGACTGGAACAGGAAGCTGCCAAATGCTAAGTTTCATTCTGCCTGTGTAATCTCTATACATCACTGAAACCCAACAGTAGGCAGGTGACTCATTTGGGTCATCCATTTAACAGTTACATAAATAAGTGATCTTACAGGAAATGATCATCCCTAATCTTGTTGCTAAAGAAAAACAACCAGAGCTCAACTGCAGTAGAGACCTCATACTTCGAGATAATAATTCATTTATCTGCCACATCACCTGTGGTTTCCACTTAATGTTTCTTATCAGTTTTCTGTGTCAGGAAAAATACAACTGTTCTGAAAACAGTGTAGAACCAACAGTGAGGAAAAGGCAACGGTGGGAATCAGGTGTGAAATTAGAATTTAGGTTTTCTGAGTCAACAGAAAACAATCTGCTAGCTTGTCTGCTAAATGTCAGTGTTACCTAACCCATCTATCATTTACAAACACAGATGTTCTACTGGTTGATGCTGTAATGTACGATAGTTCCTTGAACCCCTCACAAGTTTTTACTGAGTTGGAACTGAGTGATTTGATCTACCTGGGTACGAGTCTGTACGCTATGTATGTGAACAGCTGTAAGGCACAGACAGATGTTTCAGGATGTTGCTGTTGTTTCCACTGTGACTTAAAATTACCATAATAAAGACATTACAGCTTGCACTCATATTTCCTTGTGAACTGGAGCTCAGCTTTCTTCCCCCCCGACATGACTTCTCCTTGTGGCAGGTTTCCAGCAGCGGTGATGCACGAGTCTGACATCATTGTCAGAAAAACATGCCAGTGTCGATAAAAGGGATTTATAGGCTCTGGGGGATATGACTCCAGTGGCTCACACAGTCTAACACCAGTTCTCTACATGACAGAGTACTGAACCACATCCTGAGAATAGTCACATACCAGAACCTCAGGGAAAGACATTTTTTGAATTTGAGGAATATGGAACCCCTGGTTTATCTAATGCCTCCTGTTACTTCCAACCACCCTCGACTGGAAGGATTCTGCAAGTGGAGGCAGCCTGGCTGATTAGTATTCTTTGGAGTGTGTAAAAACAGACAGGCCCATGATCAGAATGCAAGGAAGTCTTCTTTCAGACGATTAAAGGGTGAGGGTGAGGGGGTGGGACAGCAGAGGCCTGTCGACCATGTAAACAAAGATCACATCACCAACGCTGTACAGTCTCACACTAAGAAGACGTCTCCTTTTTCATTTTCTTGAAGGTGCAGCCGAGAAGCTTTTGTGGAGTAAACATTTGTTTATGGACTTCTTTGGTGTATGGAGTCAATATGTGCCTCAAAGTGAAAAGCAGGTTGTTCACAGCTGTGAGATGTTTCATCAGAACACGTCGGACGCAACAAAACCGACGAGGGGAAACTGTTGTGACAGAGAGAACAAAGTACGTGGAGGAGTGGGAAGACAAGAAGACACTAAAGTCTTTGTGCGCAGGAGTGTGAGGATCAGGGAAGACGCGTCTGAAAGCTGAAGGCAACGAGCTGCAGAAAAACACAGTCATATTTCTAACTGGCTAACTGGCAACCAGTGAGTTTCTCCTTCGTCATATTGACTCAGAAGTTACAGCAGAGACGGGACAAGCCACAGGTGAAGAGGATATGATGCAATTTAAATGCAAAATGAAATGTCTGCTACCTTGAATAAAACTTGAGTATTTCTGGGATTGAAAATTGTTGGAAACCTTCAGGACAATGAAGGTAAACAAGTCAACTGAATAAACAACGTAGATCTATCAAATCGAGAAGTCATGAAATAAAATCAAACAATTATGACATCTTGAATTAAGGCTCAAATCTCAATCAACAATATGGAAAAAACTAACTCTGTCCATTTTATATTTCAGGTTTGACTGAAATCATACAACACAAGCTGACGACTTCCACTCATCACTCCCATTGCTTCTCCTCCATCTTTAATTTCATTATACACACAATAGCTCTGTGTAATATTCCCACCGGGGTCGCCCAGCACCACCTCCTCTCCCCCTCCCCTCTCTCTTTGTCTCTCTCTCTCTCTCCTCCTGTCCATCTTCCCTCCAAACTAAATGCCCTCTTTCTGTGGTGCGCGTCCTTGGTGTCGCTCGGCTGGGCCCTTTCAGACCTGACAGATAAGGGGCCCACAGGAACCAAGTGGCTCCTGATAAAGGTATGGCGGATTGGTAGTGAGTGTGGCCTCCGGCCCCCTGTAGCCCTCCAGAGGAATAATTTACAGCTCTGCCACAGTTGATTTCCTTCACTGCGACCAAAGGCCAAAGCCAGAGCACAGCAATATACACTCACATATAATGGAGCTGAGGGGGTGGGTGGGCAGTGGTTTGAATTACCCAGCATATATATCATAAAGAGGTGGAAAACAATCTATTAATGGCAGCGGTGGGGGGTCGTGGTCGTCTGTGAGGCGTTTCTAATCATCGCCCAATTGATTAAAGAGAAACTTCAATTTCTACAAGTCTAAGTGTGAAGAAACTGAAGAAATGAAGCTCAGTTTAAAAGTGAAATGAGAAACTGAGGTGTTACTTGACAACCTAACGTCCACATGATCGCAACAAACGTGCACAAGCCAGTTGTATGCCAGTGATTACATTTGTAAACCAGATGACATTTACGACATATCCTCTGGTTTACAACGTCTAGGCAGGAGAGGTGGGCTGATGTCTGTCGGAACTGCAGCCCCAGCTAGTGACGCACATCTTGTCTGCAACTGTAAACTAGCATTATGCATTATTACAGTATTAATAATTAATTTAACCAACCAGTTTCAGACTAGCCTGGAAAGCAGCATAAGATATAGAAATTGTCCCTCATTCGTACAAATCTATACACAGTTACTTTCGATTAACTGCTTCTTGTCTATAATAAATAATTTCACTAAAACGTTTTACTAAAAATGTTCAACTTTCATGTAGGAATGTCTTTAATGTCAAAAACATACAATTCCATATGTTTCATATTGTCAAGCTGAAATTTCCAGAAGATTTGAAGGAAGTGCAAATTGAGTTTGTTTTGCAATTTACATCTCCAATATCAAATCTTTACATCTAACTGCTTGTTTTGTTTTCACACATGGATATGAGAGTGTCTGTGCTTGGTCATGTGCATTCAGGTTCCCTATTTGTGTTTCTACTTATAATAAAGAATTGACTTTTCTCAGAACACACACACTCACACACAGGTTCCCTCCAGTTAGACTCTAAGAAGCGATTGGCTCTGACACCTGCCTCGGTGTGTATCCTCCTCTGCTCATCTGTATGGGGCCTAATATCACCCTAACCTTTACGCCGCACTCTGCTTCAATTGCATCAGCATAAAGCTTCTGAGGTGAAAAGCCAATTATCTCCTCAAGTCGCACCACAACCCTGCTTCATCACGGCCCACGCCATCACTGAACGACAAAACAACCAGTAACACCGGCAGGGACGTGACGAATCCGGCGCCGAGCATGTAACGACACATAGGAGGAAAATCCACATATTTACCGAGCACTAAACTGAAATGAAGCTGATTTTATTCTCCTCTGTCATTGGTCCAGTGGTGGAAGATAAGAGGGAAACGGAGCGGAGGCTGTGATGGAGAGGAAGCTGCCTGTTAGGAAACATAAACACGTTTATCTGCTGCCACTTCGTCTCAAGCACCTTCCTCGTATAAAGAATTTACGATTATGACCTGGAATACTCGCATCAACTGAATTACTTCAATCCACATGAAGAATCCACTGTGCAAAGAGGATTTTTTTTTGCTGCATTTCGCCTCCGTGTCTCTGTTTGTATGAACTCTCACAGACGAGGTGTGAACGACCTTAAAACCAGCGCCGTCATTTCTCGGGCTTTCTTCTTCTTGACCTGAGGGAAACGCGGCTCATTAGACCCCATTTCCTCCTCGTTCACTTTCCATTACCAAAGCATCACTCATCTAACAAGCTGCAGTGGAACGCTCGGCTTCAAACAGGCAAACAGCTTGAAAGTGTTCTGCAACAAACACGATGAAGGTAGAAAACACTCAAATTGTTTAATGCGGTTTTTCGATTTAGAGGAGAAACAAGGAATCTGATGCAGCGGCGGCCATGACGGTTGTGAATTGGATCAGAGGGGGGAAGCTTGAATAGTCGTGTTTTGTTCCAAGAAGTCATGACAACACAACGGCAACACAATAGCTTCATAATGAGATTGTGTGTGTGTGGGTGTCTTGTGTTTGTTCAAATACAACTCAAACTCTTTCTTTATGTCTGTTTACAAGCAAAGGATGCTCCTCGCCCCATCAATCCATCTTCACACACACACTCACACGCGTATATATAAATAATTTTATATCAGAACACACACACAGATTTTCCCATCTTCACTGGAGCATGGAGCAATCCCTCCTTCAGCTCCTTTATTCCCAGGAAAAGCTTATGGATCCTAATTGCATTACTGGGAGGCGCCGGGGGCCTGAGGGAGGGTCCCAACCTGGAGGAGGCTCAACAGAAATGGAATTTTGATTTTACAGGGAGAATAATCCCTTACTGACAGTTACACCCCCCCCCCCCTTAATATGACTCTACACTTATTTCGGTGAAGCCGTCTCTTTTCTCTCCGACAAGCTGCACTTCCATCACATTACCAACTGTGTAAATGATACCAAATTTAGAATAGTAGGATGTAAACAGGAGAGTGGAAACTGTGTCAGTCGGCGGAAGAATAATGCGATGAATGAAAGTGGAAATGCACTTGTTGGATTAATAATGAGTGGTCTGGCATGACCAGTTGAATGAACACTGTAATTTTATTACGAGTAACAAATTAAAAGAGTCTCCTAAACCTTATTTGCATCTGTCCGTCCCAACCCTCCAGAGAAATCAACCCTGTGCTGGGTCCTATACACATCCAGTGTATGGTCATTATGACTCACAGCATAATCCTACATTTTATAAATATGTTCTTGTATTATAAATGGATATGAGCTACGTTTCATACAAATGCTAATTACAAAAAACATTAAAAAACAGCTTTCAACTTACAATTCGTTTTTTTTCTTGTAAGTGAAGCTCATTAACTTTAACTTTGCTTTTTAATACCCAACAGACAAACTGATTGAAGTTACATATATTCTGATGATATAATAATTGTTGCGTAACCAAGGGAATGAGAAGTCGTTTATGTAATATTGAAAAACGCATTATGTACATCTGTTAATAGCCTTTTAAATAGGAGGTCTGTTCTGTGCTGGCTTTCTTTGTGCTAAAGAAAAGTCACTTTAATGTTTTACTTTGCATGGACGCAAACAAAGAGTTGATTATTTCACATAACGTAATAAGTTTGCCTGTGTCTTAAATTGAAATGCTTCTGACAAACGAACATATTAAAAAACATCTCTACCTTTTAGTCACATTAAACTCATTACATTCAGCCATATTTGTTGTTTTTCTACCTGTAATATCCTCTTAATTTATACATTAATGCCTGATGTGTTTAGTCACGTTGTCGTGTATCTCTGCTTTTTATAGCGATATTGAGTCTGTGCCTGTCATACGAAATGTGCTATAAAAAACAACCTCTACTTGGCTTTTGGTAAAGTCTGTCAGGCGGCTCTAGAATTGATCCTTTTCCTGTCACATTAAGGTCTGACGTGTCATTTCTGCATTGATGTTACATTCTTGAGCTGTCAAATTGCCAGTGTTGATTCATCCTGCGGAGCCGGGACGTGTTATTCAGACACCGAATCTAAACAGCTGCGAACACAGAAAGAGCAGCACGTGGATAGAAGAGGATTTTGTTTCCTCTTCACAGCCAGTCACAGGGACGACTCCTAATAGAAGCAGCCATTAAGACCTTGTGCTCGTGATGACATGTGAGGCAGGAGGTGAACGTGGAGGTAAAGAGTCAGAAGTGGACACTTGGTGAGAGAAAGCTTCGCACAGTGAGAGAGGAGGGAAAGAAAAGGATGAGGAGGATTGAACTGTGAACTCTCGGCTTTCTCCTCCAAAACACAGGGCGCCCATTGTGTTCAGAGGCTTTAAGTCAGTGTCTCAGAACCGCCTCACCCTCCCACTCCGCTCAGCCTGACAACTATAGGCTTGAACTCTGAGATTAATGTTGTGCCCCTCTCTTTCCCTAACAGGGGGCGTACACTCTGTAAAGGCCTCCTCCCTATCATTTAGACTGGACACACACATACAATCACACACTCACAAAGACACACAACCCCCAACAACTATTTGGCAGGCGAGCACAAACAAGGTGTATGGGATGTAGCTTTGAATGCTGGACAAGGCACGACTGGGCAGTAACGGCCGACGCTGAACAAAAGCAGGCGGCAGAAGTTACGAGAGCGAAACCCCCCCGATGGCGCCTCCGGAGGGAATCTGCACTCTTTGGTTTCTGTTGAAATCACTCGCTCTCAAACTCTGGGCTAAAATTTTAAAAAGGGGAAATATGAGCTGTGTGTACAGTCCCTGACAAAAGTCTTGTCACTCATCCATTTTGTAGAAACAACAGCCTATAACCTGACTTCTAATTTATCCATTGGTTTTAGAAATGGCTCATATGAAAGCTAAAACCCTCCCAAATTATGTTTAATATACTAAAATAAATTTGCTTCACTGAAGAAAGATTGATCATTTAATGAACACAGAAAGGTCAGATTATGGCAAGACTAAAGTTTTGTCGCCTACAGAGAGTTATGTGAAAATTGAACAAATAATTTACTTCAAATACGAAAATATGTTGCATAACATCAGTGAATTAAGTAGTGGTGCTGTGAGATCCATATTTAATATCTTGTATGACTTCCATGAGCTTGAAGGACTGCATCCATGCGGTTCGACAATGATTCATACAATGTATTGATGAAGTCATCAGGAATAGCAAAGAAAGCAGTCTTACATGCCTCCCAGAGTTCATCAAGATTATTTGGTTTCGTCTTTCATGCTTCCTCTTTCATTCTACCTAAGACATGCTCAATGATGTTCATGTCTGGTGACTGGGCTGGCCAGTCCTGGAGCACCTTGACATGCAGAATTTCAAATTCTCTTGATTTCAGCAGCAGGGAAGCTTAGGGCCCGATGTTTTGTGGGGTCTTAAATCCCAGCACAGGGGACGGATTAGCCCGGAGCGCGAGGTGGGACTTCACCAGAGTGATGAGCACAGCAACAAATCAAAAGTTCTTTGGGAAGAGGTGAGGAGGTCCCGGAGAGATAAGGAGCCGTCCAATTATCAGATGTGAGCGGTGACGGGGCAATTTGCACGGCCCGAGGAGGAGATAATGAATCTCTCCATCCGCCCGGGTGGGGGGGGGGGGGGGTTTCTCCTCTTTCTCCGGATCTCGAGCACCAAGAACAGAGGAGGGACGATAAGGAAAAGACACAGGAAGAGAGGACGAGGGGAGAGAAAAGAGTTGAACGGGAGCGAGAGGGAGTTAATGAAGTGGATCAGACGCGAACATCAATTCCGGACACCGCTGGGACTGCCAATATATTCTTCTGAAGTCCAGAGAGATATCAAATATTGAAAGCCCTCTCGTATTGAATTAAAAGATATAAAAAATGAACACGGAGGAAGCGCAGGGGCAAACCTGTCTATCAATTTACTCTGAGCCACAAAATACAGAAGAGAGTTCAAAGGGAGTGAAGAGGCAGTTGGTGAAACTTTGTAATAATGTGCGACAGGTATTAATGGCACCGGGTTGTTCTCGGTGCAATAAGCGGTTCTGACGCTAGACAGAGATAAGCTGTGTTCTTTATGCAGCGCTGGGAGACAAATGGTCTCATTACACCTGATTGAAACTACAGAGCGAGGAGCTTCTCCAGAGGAGCCGGCGAGAAGCGCCCTGTTGGGCACTGTAAAAAAACAAAACAATGAACAGATAAAAGAGGAGAAAATGAACAGAGTCGGTAGAAGTGAGAAAATCCAACAGAAGCAGGAGAGACAACGATGTGACTGAAAACAAACAAAACAGCAGCTTCTTTATAAATAGTAGGACTTTGGTAAATAGCATTTATTATTGATTCAAACCCTAGACTCTATATATATATATATATATATATATATATATATATATATATATATATATATATATATATATATACACATTGATGTTCACCATCTGGTGGCTGGCTGCAGTATAGCCCACACTTCCTGCCTCCTCCATGTTAGCAAACGGGACATGGATCAAGCTAAAAGTCAAAGTACACATCAAATTCAATCTCAAAGATGGTACAAGTACTCGTCTTGTCAATAACACACCATTCACACACTGCTGTCAGTGGCAACTTGGGTTTCAGTGTCTTGCCCTAGTACATGTCAGCATGCAGATCAGAAGAACAGGGAATCGAACCACCTACCCTCTGGTAAGTGGACAACCCACGTGTCAATACATACATTTTCTATTTCACTGCAGGGTTCCTGCCTCAATTCTTCTTGTGTAACAATAACTCAAAGACGTCTTGTTTCTATTGCCTCCCTATGCTGCTCCCTAGATAAACTCAGCTGTGTGTACGTCACCATGACGAGCTCTTCTGGTGGAAATACTGACTCATCAATAATTTGCTTTAGATGTTTGCGTATAGCTGCCTGAACTGTTGTTCTGCTTATGTAAATACGTATACGTCTGCAATTCATTTGATCCAGTAGCAAACGCAGAGGAGGAAAACGTCTGCTGAGTGTCGTGTGTATTCAGGGCGACAAAGCAGAAACATGTGCACATACAGTCGAGCACAGACTGAACACACAGTGCAAAGAAACTGAGCAGGAAAACAAACAAGCAAACACTCAGGAGATAAACACACAGTTTGCACCAAGGATGTACAGACGTTAATGGCAACTTAGCTTTTTTAAAGGAGGTATTATGAGATCTCTCTTGGTATTTATTTTGTTAATTCAGAGCAATATGATGAAAACTGAAAACATATCATGTTTCTAGTTCACGCTGCCATGCTGTCGGCAAAATTCCGAGAGGCAGACACATTGTGCGACATTCTAACACATCGCAACAAAGACGGGAAAAAAAATACATCGCTGAGCAAAGAGGATTGTTTGAAGTCGTGTCAAACTTCCATCATCGAGGCCAGCGACTCCCTGAGAGAGTGACGAGGGAGGCTGGTGACACTGACACAGAGTTTTATCACTTTCAGAGTTTGACAGTTTGAGAAGAAGGAGGCAGGAGAGGAGAGAGAGTCAGACAGACTGCTGCCACAAAGGCCCTGCCATCAAATGATTCTATTTTTAACTTTTTTAGTTTGTATTAACTTCCCGGTTAAAGGCTGAACTTTCAACACGGGGTTCAAAACTTAATTGAAAGCAACGCGATGTAATATTTGAAGTTGAACATTTTGCAACATCCAACCTCTAAAACTGCTGAACTTTAAATATAGTTATATTAGTTTCAGCCCTAAAAATCTTTTCCCACAATTCACTTCTTCTTTGCTGCTCAAAAACAGCAGTTGGGTTGTACTAGTACGTGTGTACAAGTACTGTCTTCAGAGAACAGAAGAAGTAGTGAAATGTGACGAGGTCTGTATTTCGAGGGCTGTAGTTAGGTGTAGGCTAGTGTTGCCATTTACAACACTAGCAATAGGCTGTACAACAATGACATCAGAGTTAGAAGCATTCAGCTGTTTGCCGTATTGGCCGTTAAGCAAAGTCCAGGTATCAGATTCAATCATTGAGGGAAAATGGTAGCGAAAAATCTCTTGTTTGAGGAAAGAAGCAACACGAGCATCGTCTTAAAAATGATTAATAAATGAGCAAATAAAACAAAAACATTGTTGCTCCATAGAGTGAAGCGAGTTCCCTCCACCAGCAGACTCCTTATTTATCAGCCTTTGTTCGGTAGGAGAGATGTTTTTGATGTCCTCCATTAATCTTTGATTCGGTACCTGGTGTGCGAACCACAGGTCCACGTCTGCAGCCGAGCAACAAAGAGATGAAAGCAGCGTTTCAACCGGAGTCTGAGTCGTTTGAGCAAAGAAGAATCAAAGCCTCACAACAAAGAAAGTCGGGCTAATTGTGCAGACTAATGCAACGACAGTTTCCTGCTTTGCTCCATGAATATATACGTTCATGTCTCGACTCTTACCTCAATAAGAGCTTAACACGGGCGTGTGAAGTGATTTCAGACCAATCATGCGAGTATAAACGTACGTGACAAAGCATATACAACAATACAAGCAGGATTTGTTTAGCCACTAAAGAGCTACTTTGCTTCCAATAAAGATCATATTACGACATAAACAGCTTTATATTAACTCCAAGCCCTTGTACTGTGGCACTGAACACAATTCACACTGTTTATGTTTGAATGCACATTTTGAAGCCTTATTCCTGAGTTTAAATGTATTTATAGTAAATTGCTTTGGTCAAAGGAGTCTTTCAAATGAATGTGAAGTAATGTCAGACATATATCATCGTCATTAGAGCCCAACTGATATATTGGTTGGCTTGTAATGTTGATATATTGACCATTGATAAGTGTTTGCTTCTCTTTATTTTGCAGAATAAAGGATGCACAAAAGATGCACATGTGTTATGTTTATTTATTTTCTATATATTTGGTTGTGTTTGTGTTTTTTTCTTATTTATAGTTATGTATAATAAAGTTTAAGGTTAAACTATAAAATATCAAGGTTTTACTAACGACAACTTAGGAATCATTGCCAATCTTGTTTGTATGTCAGCAGATATTTGGATTGCTGAATTTTTAAACGTTAAACAAGTTAAAATAGATTTTCACCTACATGAACTTACAGCCATGTTCTGCATCAAACCTGTGTGAAACCTAAATGGATCAGCTTCTCCAAACAGGCTCCAAAGCTGCTGTTAATTACACAAAGCGACTGATCCACCGTGGAGGATGATCCTCAGGCAACGGGACCAGGAACCCTGGGGAGTCCACCAGGTCAGAGGAAGCAGCATGGCATGGCTTGGCATGGCTTGGCATAGCACCACAGCCTGTTCCTCTGCAAGAGCAACGGGAAGCATCTGGCACCACATGGACAACGGCTCCACTGACATCACCTTCAGGGCTTGGAAGGATTTGAACCACAATTTTCCTTTTTTCCCCTCTTTTGATCTATAATTCAAATGAAGCAAATAATATGAGAATAATAAAATTGAAAAGGACCGGGTGGGGTGGGGTAGGGATCGCTCTACTGTGTGATATTCCGGTTTTATAAAACTGGAGATTTACACATTTGACTCCACAGATTTAATTAGGTTTTTTTCTTGGAAAACAATACTGCTCTCCAACATGAAGATCGCTCTATAGCCTGTGGACAGACAGAGGAATGCCAAACTGTCTCCAAATGTTAGAGTCAATCTTTGATCAGGTCTTGGATGTCATTCAATTCACAGTCATCTGCCACCACTAGGAACCTTTCAAGGCTGACAGCCGGCCCTTTGATGTTAAAACATGCCCTTTGGCGAATATATACGGCTGCGTGAGGAACACTGCAAAATTATGAAAAATTCATCTTTCTCATGCGCTTTCATCCTCCTCGGAAAGAGACAAGCAAGGTGAGGACGACGCCTTCAAAGATCTGGAAGTGATGCTCAATTGATTGAGATTCGGCTTCAAAAGATTTGTATCTTTTTTCCCTTTGTGAAAAAAGTGGATTTAAAAGGTTTCATACGAGGATCCAAGAGAATATTATACAACAGTTCAATACGGAATGTCAAACAACCACTCCCAGTGAAGCTTCTTCCCTTAATGAGGAAAAAGAAACATGCGGTGAAATCACTGAAAGGTTAAAAAAAACAAGTGAGGAAACAACGCAAACAACTCGATGCGCTGGTTTCTTTGTGCGATTTTATTAAAGTTACGTTAGAGGAGAATCGATGGAACGCAGTGTGAAAACAATGGAGCTGGATAGCTTTCTGGCTGCAGTGTCAGATCAGCAGAAATCCCCCCCCACCGGCTCGCAGGGAACATGGGAGGGAGGGAGGGAGAGAGACGTTTGTTCTGCCTCGCCGCCCCTCGAGCAGATCAAACGGTAAAACTTATGCAAACAAAGCTTCTTTTTTTTATTTTTTTTTTAATCACCTACTACGACTGCTTAGTTAAAACCACTCTCTTTAACCGCCTAATATCCCAATCTCATTACAGGATACAGTACTTCCCGTATTGGCGGCGAGCGGCTTACCGGGCTCAGCTCTATCGATCCGTCTCAGCGCTGGTTAGACACGCCCGTGCTGAGAGGAAGGGCAGCGAGGCGTTCACTCAAGAGTGAGATGTGCCCCCCCCCCTCAACACCAGTAATGATAGCAGAGAAATCTCATTTCACGAGTCACTGCCATGTTTTCCAAACCCCATCGGTGAAGGCACATCTCGAACAAAGCTGGGTGGACACACACCGGAGCTGAGTTCAACCTGTCTGGGTCCGGGACACATCGATGCGAGAGGGTTTAAAGAAGAAGTGAAAACATGAAGGGCGGGGGGGGGAGTGCATGAGGGCACCTGGACAAACGCTCACAGCGTCCGCTCCTTCGGCTGCTAATGGTTTATTGATTGAAGCGGTGATGCAACCGCCTGGTCCTCCACAGAATCGTCCTGGTTGGTGATCGGATCAGTCAACCACAGGAGCAGCTGTTCTTTCCAGACAAGAACCAGAAAACAGACCCGTCAACCAGTTACTCTACTGCACAACCAACACAACACCAAACCCAAAGGAAAGCTGATTGGAGACTGTTGGTCCCTGGTGGAGGTTTGTGCTCTTCTGTGCAATATTGTACTTTTTATTAAAATGTTTTTTACCAAAAAGGAGCTTTACATATTTTACTCTACAGGTTTAATGAAATGTAATCTTAAAACACGGTTCTACCCTCTAACAAGAAGATTTCAGACCCTTTACATCCTATGGATAATCTTTGATCAGGTCTTGGAGACGAGGTCAGTCAAAGTTGATCCATCAACCAACAAATCTACAAAGTTCTTCTCCTTTAACAAAGTTTTTGGAGCAGGGAACAGCTGAAGATCTTTCTGCTGCTCACAAGCTCCAGCGAGTGTCTGTAATAATTCCTCTCAAGCCAATTAAAAAATATTATGGAAGCCATTCTCATCGCCACAAAAACCTAGATTTATTCCTCTTTTGTCGACACAGTAGCGTCACAGTGAAGCTCCTCAGCAGTGTCGTCCTCATCCGGCTGCTTCAGCACTCAACACATAAATAGTGCAGGAACCAGACTGAACATTTATAAAGAGAGTTTATTAGCTGACTCCACTGGCGCTCAACCTTTTACTGCTGTGTTTAAACATATTTAGTTTCATATTAAATCTCAGAGAAGATATTGGTGGTATATGCGACATAAAAGGTGAAACTGTAAAATATTGAGCCTTGATGCATTTCTTTGTTAAAACTTCTTAAGAATCATTTCATATTTTAGCATATATATTGGCCAATATATTTGTCTGGTAACTTTTTTCTCCCTAATATCTGTATCGGCATCAGGCCCCAAAAAATCCAATATCATTCAGGTTCTGGTTTGATGCAGTTTTATTTTCAAATGATAGACAGATTATTGTTTCTGTCAAAACTCACCTGGAAATAAAAATGTGGTGTGTCTGCACATGAAGGACGGGGATTTAAAGCTGTAGCGTCACGTCCTGTTTAATTTTCAAATTAAAAGACACTTGATTCTTTGCAGACAATTTCCTTTGAAAAAGCTCTGCTGGTTTTTATGGCCCGCAGCCTTGAGTTAAATCTCATTATCATTTAAATCCATGTGGTAATGAGCACACAGTATGTGCCTTAACCTGCTCGCATACCATGACACTCCAGCAGCAGTTGTACTGCGCAGTACTACTCGTCCTCTGAGGTGATTTAATAGCTGCTGTTAAGTGTCCGTACTCGGTGGGTCTGTGTGCTTTGTTCTCCCGAGGAGTGAGATTAGTGGCAGCTCACCGGCGGAGATTCATCCCCGGGAAGTGCCTCCGTGGCGCTGGACTAAACTGAGATGTCCACGACTGAGCGAGTCCTGAATCCTGCCTCTCGCTCTGCCCTCACGTCTGCGTCTCACATCTGTGCAGCGCTGGGCCGGATTAATGTTCCGGCTGCTGTAGATCAAACTGATTCATAATGAAACAGTGAGATTTCCGACCTAATCCTGAACAATAGAACGGGTTCCGCCTCAATCAGCAAACTGTATTTGCTTTTGCAGCAGCTCAGACTCACAGGTCTGGATAATATGCACAGACAGTCGGGATGGAAATGAAGCAAAACCCTCCTTATGCTGAGAGAATAGGAAAATCCACTGGAGCAGCAGAAAGGTACCCTCAACATGAGCCACATACATGAAGTAGCAGCACACACACACATACAGACACACACACACACGTGCACCACTGCGCGCACACACACACACTTTGTGTCTAAGTCAGTTTGGCCTGTTACAATGGGATTCCTGAAGGCTTCAATTTGCACAGTGACTGAAGCCAGGAACCAGAATCTGTGTGTGAGCAGATTTACAGAGCAGAGAGGTTATTAGAGGGCAGGACTGTGTGTGTGTCTGTGTGTGTGTGAGTGTGTGTGTGCGTGTGTGTGGGCCTTCTGTTCTTACCAGTACCGGGGAGGGGATGGATTGAAGCCCACCATGGCCTCTCCTCCCTCTGCACTATATACGTGTGTGTGTGTGTGTGTGTGTGTGTGTGTGTGTGTGTATGTATTAGAACTCTCCTCCCCCTCCCCTGCACCAACCCTGTGTTCCTCCCCATCTTTCATCCTCTAATATGCTACGTTCTGCTGTCTGATGATTATCTCCACCTCGGCCGGAGAGATCGCCGCTGATCTGAGAGGCAATTTCAGCCCCATTTACAGCTGGCACTACGATCCAAGTGCACATCACAGACTAGTGATCTCCGCTCTGGGCAGCGATGCAAAGACACTAAACACTATGTGCCAATGGAGCAGCCTCACCCAGGTGTATGATTCTTCAGTCGCCCAAACGAAAAATCTAATATCTCGCTAATGAAAGGATGAGACTTGCGCTGGTAATTGGCCGATGTGGTGAAAGAGAGGGACCTGTGCCCACCGAGGGGGAGGGATGGTGACATGTGCTCGAATCACACAGGACTCGTTGTAACCTAATGAAAACATAACGGATAGAACATACATTTCATCTATACTGCACCTCTCCCGGGTTAAATACACCGAAGAGACTTTCCCAAAGAGCCTGAACCACATCGCAATGAGGGCAATGAAATTTTTAAAAACACGTCCATAGGCTCCTGCAGCTCCTCTCTGCCCACGGCACTGAGGGAATCCGAGATCAGTCAGAAGTGAGACACATCGCTCTTTCATACCCAAGCACTATCCAACTTCATCAAAGTCGAGGGCACTCGAGAAACTCTCTGCAACATGAGGGTGGTCTGTCTCTGAAAAACAACGTCTGTAGACGATGAAAGTTCAGAGAGAAACTGAAAGTTTTAATCAAATCTTTGAACTTTATCGACCATTTTTAGATAAAAGTCCATCAGAAAAAAACAATCATATTCTGCAACTATAATGAATATTTAAGTAACTGTGCAACATTTTATCTGTGTATTTATGATGTTATATTTATTCTATATTACTGTAAAATAATCTTATTACTATTATTGACTGTCTTTCATTACTCAACTTCTTTCAATTTTCTATTTAACTGTGTGTTCTGCAACTATAATGAATATTTAAGTAACTGTGAAATATTTTATCTGTATATTTATGATGTTATATTTATTCTATATTACTGTATAATAATCGTATTACTATTATTGACTGTCTTTCATTACTCAACTTTGTTAAATTTGCTATGTAACTGTGTCTTTTTAATGGAGAGACAATACACATTTTCAGTCTTAAATCTTGAATGAAGCAAATAATCACATTGTGTTATCAAATGCACTGAAATCTCCATGTCATTGTCCTGCTGGTGTAATTGAAGTCCTCCCATTGTCCTGCAGCCTCCAGTTAAACGTGGGTTCTAGTTTAAAGAGTTCATGCGGTCAAACGATCTCAGTGACTGAAGGAATAATCTCTCCGTCCGTCTGTTTGCCTCGTTAGAAGAATCCCAGTGTTCGTTCCAATCCCTCATTCACTTCCCATCCATGTCTACAGTGAACGTTATAATCTGCCTGCGTCTCTGATGGGATGATCCGAAGGTGGAATTCCAATTATATCGGCGCCGGGAAGAGATTAGATGTGAATTACAAATCCCCTTTCAGTCCCTGTGACAAGGTACATTATGGGATAATTCCTCTATTATTTCCTTTAATATGATATTCAGACGGTTCTCCAGACTGACGCTACTCTGGATGTGGTTGGAGGTGTTGGATCGAGGGGGGGCGGAGAGGAATGATTTCCAAGGTACATGTCATACTGTGCCAAAATCACACAGGCATACACACTCAGGTAAACGTGTACTTACTCATGTGCTTATACAAAAAGAGATGATGCAGAAGAGGGTTGACATGACTTCATCAACATGGACAAAGTCATAAAAGGTGTTTTCATACTCTGCAGCCAGCAGCAACCCAGATTAACTTTGTCGAATTTTTGTGATATATTACTTCTTTTAAGCTTGAGTGTGTTTGGATTCACAAGCGTCTAAATGTGTGTGTGCGTAGGCAGTCGTTAGTAGGACACTAGGTCCCTCGGGACTAGTTGGAGTCATGGTTATCATCGTCCCTCTTTTAATAAAAAACACAACCTGGAATAGATTGGGATAGAGGAATTTACAATGGCCTGATTTGACTGCATGGCTAAATCCAGCCGCTCAGAGCTTAGTCATTAGCCTGGTTTCCGCTGCAAGTCTTGACGGAGCTACCCAGCATTTAATCATCGGCTACATCGCTAGTGCTACAGTGAAATTATCATAACATAATGTTCCTGATGTAATATCAAGGGTTTTGTTGAATCAGGGATGGAATAGAGATAAAGGGGGGGGGGGGGGTACAGTGGAAAGAGAGAGAGGCAGCAAAAGAGACAGACAGGCGCTCGAGCCTTTGAACTGTGCAAGTCCAGGAGGCCGAAGGCAGGAGAGAGAACCACCGTGACCTTGCCTTGGCCTTGTGGTGCCCGTCAGCAGAGATCAGTGTCAGTGTCAGTGTCAGTGTCAGTGTCAGTGTCAGTGTCAGTGTCAGTGTCAGTGTCAGTGTCAGTGTGTGTGTGTGTGTGTGTGTGTGTGTGTGTGTGTGTGTGTGTGTGTGTGTGTGTCCTACTCACTGACGTCCATGCAGAGACAGACCCAGGGGCAAACGCACTATTGACAACACATGGTAACAAACACCTCCATCTGTATTCGTGAAGAACATCATGAAGATGTCTGTAACAAGTCCAAATGCCACATCACACCACCAACACTTTTATATACACAATGAATGAAAGATCTACACGTAATGTGACAAGGGTTTCACATTGGATGTCAAACCAAGAAAGAACTAGTAGAGACCCAATCTCACCATGTTCAAGAAACTGAAAAAGATCCAAACTTTAATGGATTCTTCCTCAAGTCATGTCTCATATCGGCTCAGCAGTTTTTTGGCAGATGAAAACCTAACCGTCTTTCAGCGCTTAGTTTTTCGCTCCCTAGGCCATAACTGTACTGCTGTGATTCACCCTCACCACTTGCTTGAGTGTCCAGCACAATATCGATATATTCTAAAAACAAGATACGATATCGACACAAACTTTGAGATATTTCTCGCATTAAACCGTTTTGTCCCATGACCTCCAAGCTGCCACTCACTGAACTCCATATCCCTCGAATTGCAGCACAGCCGTTCTCTCCGTCTTATGTGTGTGTAGTGATTTTGTGAGAGGAGGTTGTGGTTGTAAAATCAGCTTCACAACAGTTTGGAAGCGTAAAGTGTTGTTGATGGGCCTCGGTTCAGTCACATCTACAGTAAACATACAAATCATTCTTCTTTCTAAACCCTTTCCTTTGCTTAGGCTCTGGCTGTTCATCCATCTTAATTCCTCCCCTACCTGTCTGCCTCACCTCATTCATAATGCTAATGTGGCATCGCTCCAACAATCAAGTGTGCAGAGAGAAAAAGGCAGACGCTAATATACACATCTCACTCGGAGGTAGAAATGAACAAAGACAACATTATCTGGCAGGGAAATGGATGAGCCATCAGCGGGCTTTATGGGTGAGTGAAGAAACGAGCAGTGACAGCGATATAAGCTCTCTGTTTATGATTGTCTCAGAGGAGAGGGAAGAGGAGGACAAGGGGGGGAGAGAGAGGAAAAGAGATGAGGTGGGGGAAGATAGACGATTAGAGATACAGTACAGAAGGGAGGAGGGGGAAGGCGGTGGATTGGTATCCGAGAAAACCCTATTTGTATTGTACCGAGATCAGGAGGTGATAACGTCCCCTCGTTTCCCTCCTGCCAGATTCTTACTGTACACCTCAATGTCTCCCTTCAAAGCCGTGAGCAGAGAACAAAGGACGAGCGGCAAACAAGGAGGCGGCTGTGATCTCCCATCCTCCTGATTCCTCAGCCAGAGATTACAGCTAATAACGAGGAAACGTGCCAGACTGGGGGAGGCGAGAATAGCTTCTTCCCGAGCGTCTGAAATAGAAAATAGCTGGACCGGAAATAAATGACGGGAACTGCAAATGGACCAGGAGCTGCCAAGAACAGAGTCAGGTGTGGAAATGCAAGCTTGCACGCACACATGAAAAAAAAACTTAAAAGTAGGTTGACTCGCTCGCACACGTAGGAGGAGATCATTATTTAAACAAGATAGGTAAGACATCAAAGTTTAATGGCCGCTCTTTGGAATTTGGGTCACAAGTGTAGCAGGAGATAGAGAGGAAATAAAAATAAAGACATGGAAATAATGTTGGTAAATAAAGTAGAAAACTCAACATGTTACTTAC
This sequence comes from Limanda limanda, assembly GCF_963576545.1. NCBI lineage: Eukaryota > Metazoa > Chordata > Actinopteri > Pleuronectiformes > Pleuronectidae > Limanda > Limanda limanda. The sequence goes on along the minus strand of NC_083644.1, from coordinate 7,157,691 downwards.
TAGAGCTTCACTGATATGGATTATTGAAAGGCAACATTTCAATCTATAAGTATGTCCACAGATTCTATAAAAAAATCCATGGGCTTCCCTGCACATTCACAGACTAAAATCCAACAATCCACACACATGCACTCGCACAGTCACAGTCTCTGTTTATTCAAGTGAACATTCTCCCCGTGCCCCCCCCCCCCCCCCCTCCGCCCGAGGGGATCGAGCTTTACTCTAGTGGAAATGAAAGTGCATTAAAAACATTCCTCATTACAACGTGGGGTAGGGTGTCTGGCAAAGAAAGATTCCAATGTTATGCAAGTGAGAGTGCTCAAGCTACGGCACAGGGTCTTTCCCATATGCTAATTCAACGTCATTAGATATAATCAATAATGCATTTACCTGGAGTTGGTATTACAATGAGTTTCATAACTGGTGTGTATAGTAGAGATGAATAATGCATATGCATGAAAGGCTGCCGGCGTCTTTTCGTTTGCAGACACACGTATGCATTTATTTTTTGAAATGTCTTGAAACAAAGCAAATCCTTCACTGGTTGGTTGTTTCCTGTCCGGTGATGTTTTCACAGCATGAAACAAATCTCATGTGGAACAATGCTAAATCTCCATGGTGATGACACACGGAAATGTCTTTACATTAACTTTCATGTAGTTGTTCTTAGGATCTATATTATCTCGAACCCTAACCCTGAATATATTTCAAATGCTAATAACGCATTGAGGTCTATAATCGTTCCCACAGAGGGAGGACGTTGCAGAGATCAGCCCCACATGTACATGTACAGTAACTGTCTGTCAGTGGGGACATAGTAATCCTGTTTTTATTAAAAAGGGAATATAAAGGTAAACCGTCTGAAACAGGTCTAAGCCTTTCTGACAGCGAAGGATTTCATTAGTGCACCTCACTATGTGTATGTATGAGAGAGAGCAATCACACACACACACACACACACACTTCAAGTTGCTTTTAATGAGCAAAAGCCACTTTGAAAATCAGCACAAAATCCAAATTCTGAATATTTTATTTCAACCAAGTCTTCCCTCCAGATCTACCAGCTATTCTCTTCACCATCTAAATTTTCTCCTCATAACTAACAATAAGAAAGTGTTTCTAATAACTCTGCCGAGTAAAAGAAGTCAAAGATCACAACAAGCTCTGTGCAGCGATTCCCTGGCCTTTTGTAGCTAATTTGAGAATTACACAAGTTCCTCGTATCTCTCTCACAACTCGCTTTCCCCACTTTGATCTCTCCAGCGATCACACAAACCACCCACACTCATTCTCCGAGTGTGCGAGTGGGATTAAAGCCGGTGTGGGATTGAGGGTTTCTGGGCGACTGTTCGTGTGCGAGTTAGTGTAACAAACCGTTTCCTCTAATCAGTGTGATTAACATTGTTCTGCACAGCGCTGGTGACCACAGTGGCCTGATTCAACACAGGAACATTCTCACTTAAGGAGGAAGGTATTAGAGGCCGGAGTTAACACGACGGTTTAACTACACTCAATGTTTTATTTGCTCTACATACAATCGTCTTATCTGCATCTATTTAGAATGGCAATCAGTAGAGAGTTTACCTCCACCAAGGCCTGACAGTCCCCTAATGAGACCGTGTTTTAATCCAGGAGATCCAGATATTTGTTTGAATCAGCCTCTAATTACGAACGATCACAGATATCAGAGCCTCTAATTATTCCTGATGGTTCATTAAATATCAATTCATTATTACAGAGTGAAAATCCACAGCAGCTGCTGGATTGTCTGACCCAGGCCTTTGCTGGGCGCCTTTGACCATTAATACTGTCGCGTAAATTAAGGCGATTGCCCCAAAAAATATCTTTAAAAAAAAGAAGAATAAAGACATCTTCCAATACAAATGAAAGAGTCCTATCCCTCTAAACAGTGCTGTTGAAAACCAACCAACAAACCGAGATGGGTGAAAACATCCTTTCTCTGGCGTAGGTAACAAGCAAAGTTGTGTTTGCAGTGATGATCATCCTTTGATCTGGGCTTTGAAGGCAAAAAACACTGTTTATGCAGTGGCTGTTTGGGAAAAACACAGTTGCTCATTTTTACAAAAACAAGTGTTTTTACACTGATACTACTGCCTGTGGTGGCACTGAGTGACGCACAAACTCAAAAGGTGTGAGCAGAAGCACACAAACAATTGTGTCTTTCTAAAGAAAAACCACAGGTGTGCTGGGAGATGTGGGCACATAGTGTCTGAACGTTCATCCTCTGTGCCACAGTGTGTGGTTTCAGCAGGGCAGGGAGGTCTTTGTGTTGCATTCATCTCCTCTTCCCTGGCAAACTCCTATTGGGGTCATTGGCTTCATAAGCCCTCATTCCCAGTTAAAAAGGAGGAAGGAGGAGGAGAGAGGGGTGGAAAGTAGAGAGAGAGAGAGAGAGAGAGAGAGAGAGAGTCCGAATATAATGAGAAAGCAAGAAAGACATTCAGGGAAGAGTTGAAAGAAAGAAACCCTCGACTGTCCTGTGTGCCAGAGTCATTGTTGCTCTGCCCATGGACCGGCAGGACTGCCCCCCCACTTCAGCTGCTCCTACGCTGTTTACAGATCCTCGTCTTGTAAAGCCTGGGAAACGCCACCGGCTACAGGAGGAAACGTTCTACAAGAGACAAAAGTGTATTCCTCAAAAAGTTGACTTCAGGGGGAACACAGGTTGAAGTGGTTATGTACCGAACTTCTCAAGATTCGAAAATTCAGTACACCCCAAAAAGCTGCAGACACAGAAAACAATGAAGCAAGAAAAGCCACGAGTCATTCCTGTCAACACAGTTGTGGTGTGGTCATTACTTAAGGTTGAGGTGTGTGCGTGGACGAGAGAAGCAGTAATTATTTCATCAACTCCCACCTGAGCAGAAAAGACCCCGACAATGCTGCTTGGCACAGCTAGTTTTCAATTAGTGCTCCAGTTTGACCCGATGACTTCAGAAGACCTTGAGGATTAAGTTCAGATATTAAGAGGTCATTTACCCTACAATGGGCCCTTTAAATTTACATACATTATATTAACATGCTTTATATCTACATCGGGTGCAGGTCCTCTCTACGGAGGTCACCATGTTTTTTACAGTAGCCCAAACTGGACAAACTAAACAATTGTGACAACTGAAGGTTCTCTGTCATGTTGGTAAGGGGAGGGTAAGTCGAGGGGTATTAAGCTGCAGCATACAACTTCACCACTAGGGTTCACTAAATTCTACACACTGAACCTTTAACATCATGGTCAATTAACACTTAGAGGGTAGAACAATATTTTACATTCATTCACTTCGGACTGTAGTCATGGTAACAGACAGGTGGGACCTTCAGTAAAGGAAGCTGCTTAAACACAACACTAACACAAGTTACCTTTCTTAAATATCTTTGGGGCCTTTAGCTTTTATTGACAGGAAAGTGTTGCGATGATTATTGGTCATGAAAGGAAAACAGAGCACGTGTGGGAGGACATGCTGACATCCCTGAAAGAGAAATGCTCCAGCGAGCACGGTCGGGTTTGAACGCAGACTGAGAGGCGGCACTGAGCTACTGAGCCACCTGTGATAATAACAGTTATGGTAATCAGGGGCAGGATTAGAGAAGGGATGTTAGGGGATGTAAAACCTGTGATTCAGCACTTAGTAAGTGATTCATCCACTCTTATTAATTGGATCTTGAAATAAGATGAGGGGGGGGAGTGGGCTGGGATCTATCCATGATTACCTACCTACTGCTTATAGGGTGCATAAAAGAATATGAAACTATGTAGGGTTCCTGTAAGACGTATTATTGAAAACCGCAGTCTGACTGGTGTAAAACACATTTGTTGCTTTGGTTTTCAGTGGGAAGGAGCGAAAACTTCAAGGCATCCACAGAAGGAGGAGAAACAGTCTCAAGGGTTTTCTGCATCAGAGGCAGAACCAGAGGAAACGGATTTGTGGCTCAGTCCTTCCCACCCAAAAAACACTTTAAAGCGTTGACCGTCGCTATGACTAAAGCCTCTTCTTCACAGCCACACAGCAGGGTGCAAAAATATGCTCATATTTTTTACCACAGCCACTCTGTGAATAAATGAATCCACGCCTGGATGGGTGCAGACTGACACCCTGGGTATCATCGCATCAGATGGCGAGGAACTAAGTGGCGTTCCTCATGTTGAGATATCCAGACGTCGTTGGGAGAGCGAGGTAATAAGAGACTGAAAGGCCGGGTCGGATGCATCCAGCCTCATCTCGGAGTGACAGCTCTCTTTAACACATTTCTAAAGGGCCATTCTTGCAAGGTGCTAATGTGTCGACACCACCGAGGAGCTGCTGTTAAGCGACCAGGAGCCCTCTTGTCACGTCTATAAACACTGAGTGGAAGCTCCGTGCCGCCCTGTCGAGTGATGCCACTTTACCGCTGCTGAAATGATGATTCGCTCATATAATGCTTTTAACAAACGCACGAGTGTACGAACATTAAATTTACCTCCATTACTGAAACCATTATGTTTGTCAGGTCATTAAAAATACATAGGGTCTATAAATAAAGTGCATCTTTAATTGAAAAGCTTGCACGGCCCTTTAACTAAAATACAGCCATTCTTCTTGTGTGTGATTCTGACAAGTTTCATGTATTTTTGAGGCATGTTTAATGGAGCCAAGGATCGTGAATAAACCCAAAAGTGCCATAAATTACTCCTCAATGGTTATAACATCAGAGTCATGTCTTCTGCAGTTTTACAGCTGGAAACTAAGTTATGAATATCTATGAACGCTCGACCTCGTGATGCAGAGAGATGTGAGTACGTCTTCATATAAGGACAGTGCAATCTGAAGTTCACCTACGTCATAAAGGGACACTCCTTAAATTTTGCACATTAAAACAAGTTTACATGACAAGGAGAGTATGGGAAATTAGTTGTATGAAGGCATAAATAAAAAACCTGCTGATGTCCCAAGCGGCATCTTGGCTTGGAGACTACACTAACCTTTAACAGAGGCAGGTAATGGAGTTTTAGAAGGTATGTAGAGTCAGAGGAAGAGATGCTGTCAAGAACCAGAGTTGGAAGTTTAAGAACCAGACTTGTATTAAAGCTGAACCAGCAGAGCAGGCTGAATATCAAGATTTCTGTCTCCTGTGAATCACTCTATCAGGAAACCAGCGGATACACATGAAAACAATGCTAGCTCACCATGGTAGGGAAAGTGGAATAAAAAATCCTGGATACGCTAGTGTATCTGGATCCATTCCAAAATTCGTAATTTCATGGTTTCTTCCTCGGGTCAGTCAAACAGCAATACAACTACTAACCTCACTGATGGAAACAACTTTTTCTCCTCCTACTACCACTACAACTAGAATATTTGAATACCAACAACAAATAAACTGCAAGACTTCTGTGCTCTACAACAATAGAGGTTGAATTTCCCCTGCAGAGCTTTTAGTCATGACTATTATAGGTATGCCTTTACTTTGCCTGCGGTGGGCAATTGATACCTTTTCATAATTAATTTTTGCTGAACAAAGGAGCACTTAGCCAACAAATGGGAGAAATCTACAGGAGAGGAGGAGTTAAATGGGCCCTAAAGATACATGTGTGCGGTTGGACTGGCGTGCGCTTAAAGCAAACGTCTATAACGTAGTGGTGAGGTGTTATTTACACTCTGTTGACTCTGTTTATTCTCTTTATTCAAAAGACTGATGACCTGCTTCTGCAATTCAATTAAATACCAAAGGAAAATAAATAAAATCACATGTGTATCATCTATTAGAGAGAAATGCTGCTGGAGAATACTGTCACTGATACCGTGGAGAAAAAATAAAAAGAAGTGGAATACTCCTGTGGTTTTAAAATTACCTGCTTGTCAGATGAATACAGAGTAGGTGGGATGGGTTGGAGAGGAATATATTGTGAAGGAAGGATAATAAAGCCTAATTTATGCTTAACGTTAGATATGGAAACAGCCCTCTGTCTGTACTCTGCATTTTTATCTGTGCACAGATTCTGAAAACGCACAAAACACAGCAGTACAACCGAAAGAAGTAGGTGGCAGTGTGGCCAATAGTTTAAGCGAGACGGTTGTTGGATGCGAAGAAGTAACAGTAACCCCCCCCCGCGGACACTACAGGCATGAAGGATGAGCGAATTGGGTGATGGGTAGGATCGGGAACAAGCAGCATGGCAGAGAGAAAGAGATCATTTACACCTCATCACCCTCTCTCTCTCCCTCTCTCCCTGTCACTCCCCCTCTTCTCCACACACCCTCCCTCGCTGCAGACTTGGTGAGAAGTTATTACAGCAGACCACACTTGGGGTAATTGGGGCAAGGAGAGGGCGATGAAAGCAGCGAGCGACACCGTGACCTGCGTTTCTTCTTCATCTCTCGCAACAACAACCCATTAGCCACAGAAAGCTTTTAGCTGCCTGCCCTTATTTGCCGCGTCCGTGTTTAGGTTTCCTGTATGCAGATATTTCATGACATAATCACTGTAATCCTGCACAGCGAGGTCACCTCAGGGGACGTGGGTTCTCATTTGTTCACTGTGAGAACAGACAGCATATTAACCTGAGCTATTGTGTTGGGCCATTAATGTATTTCAGACGCAATGCATTAATGTTTTTATACAGGAGCATGTTTAGCCATTAGCAATATCATTTTTTGTGGTTCTTATGTGAGATTTTGTTTCATTTCAGTTTAACAAGACTTCTGTATTTTGGAGGTCAAAACCAAAAGTGATTAAAGGATTGCACAACAAGCGCAGGTCAAGTCAGTCACAGTTTGCAACCGACAGAGCAACAGCATTGGATCGATATGAGGTGTTATTGACTTGAGGTATTGGAATTTGGGATTTCCACCAAACAAGTCTTTAGAACTTGGAGGTTTGTTCAAACGATTCACTATCATCTGAATTCTCAGGTTTCTTTATTCTGTTATTATACAGAACTTAACCTTAAATTGCTTCTGTTTTTTTACCCAATCAATTTATCAGTTAAAAATGTATCAGAGGCGTTTGATACATCATATTTTTTAAATGGGGGGTAAGAGGAGACGTTTCCGCACAACCTCTCCTAGAAGAATCTGTTCTGCAAGACACTCACTCTGGTGCACTCAATTATTCACTCAAAATATGAAAGAATAAAAATAGAAAGTCTAAACCCTGACTCCTTCCTCACCTCCGCCTTTCTTAATTCAACCTCAGGAAGGTGAGTGGAGGAGGGAGTTTCTCTGAACCTTTTAAAAACCTTCCAACTTCTGCCTTTTACATTAAAATAATGGCAAAAAACGACAAAAATAAGATGCCTGCTGTGAAAAATCAGAACCATCCTTAAAATGAAGCTTTGTGATATCTGTCAGATCACACGATTTCCATCAAACGAGTGAAAGTGACAGTGGAAAACACAATCCATGCAATGATAAGGGGAAGCAGGATGAAAGAGAATGGAGCTGAGAGCAGATAAGCCCACATCATGTGACAGCTCCAGGGCAACCCCTTTACACGCAGACACACACAAACACACACACACACACACACACACACACACCTAGTGTAACGGTGGCTAACAAAGGATATCAAGCATAAAGCCTCACTCGCCGCTCTGGCCTCCAGCTCCTGAGGATTGTAGATGCTGTCATTTCTCTAAATCGCCTGAGGAATCTTTGCCTCCAGAAGAGAAAAAGACATAAAGGGAATCCTGAGGTTCAGCAGTGCAGATGTGCACTACACTACACCCACTGTCTCATGATGTCCTGAGTTTAAGTCTGGTTCACGCTCCGTTACGCTCTCATCTAATACACGTCGCTGTGTGTTTTCTGTTTTACTCCACTGTACAGCCGCTCCACGATCCGACTGGAGCTGAGGGGGAAATGCCGATTTGAAATCTCGACTGCTCCCAGAACATCAGACATCATCGGATCAGAGCGGCCCTGAGGGGCAGCGAATGAAAACTGTGCAAGTCTGATTCGCTTTTGTATTGAACAACAACAATTCAACCGGAAGACGGCGATTTGGATGAGAGGAGCTCGTTCACAATCTAAAAACATTCTTCTTTATATTGTCTTATATCCATGAGGCTTAACATGTCTAATTGTGAACAAAAGTGTAGAGAGCTAGTTGATGATGATCATCTCTGATATTTATCCATAAACTTAATATAAAGAACTCTTAAAGTGAAGCCAGAGCATCTAATTGGCCCTCTGGTGTTTTACGGTAATAAATCCCCTACCTCCTCCATGTTAGTGTATGTGTATCTTTCTCAAAAATGGTGTCCCTAATTGTAGGTTGGTCTTATCACTTTTTTAAGATTGGTTTTCATCACGCCCTAACAACCAGAATACAGTCGCCTACTGTATTTTAAACACAGCACAACATCCTTTTGTCAGGCAAAAATATGTTGTTACGTTTTGTAATAAAAGAATGAAATGTGCTGTAGATTCACTAGTGCAGTGTTTGGAAGTGCAACAGCCTTGCATTTCCTGAGCCATTTACCCAGTTTGTGATGCATGCATCATATTTTCTCTGCCAAAATTGGGGCTGCAGGATTTTTTTTCTCACGTCTAATTAATGCAGATTTATTGCGAGCAGGCGCTCTCTCACTCACTCACTCACACACACATACACACACACATACACACTCTCTCTCTCTTGGGGGAATAAAATAGCTTACAAACACAATCTCTCACTCGGCTCCGCCCCATCCCATCCCCAACAAACACACACGTGCATACAGTACATGCATATCATCACGGCTTAATCTAATCCATTAGTCATATTAAGCAGATGTGGTGGTTAATATGGATCAGACGTCTCTATCCTGCAGCAGCAGATGCCGAGTTCTCCCCCCAAAAAATAAAAAAAATGCAATCCAACTACATATAATTGCATTATGACATATTATTTATCATGCTGACACCCCTCGCTTTGGATGGTGGAGACAGGAGCGAGACATCTTAATAGAAATGCTCCCAGGATGCAGTTCTGTGTCTGAGTGTTGGAGAGCGTTCCTGCAGGTTTCAGCCGCCAGCTGAGTGGCTGCGGTTGGCATCGGGCTCCAGACAGCTGGTGTAATGACATTTTCACAGCGAGCAACAGAACAGCGCGTTATATTCTTACATGGACGCTGAGCCCACAGACTTAGAGGAGGCTCGAGCAAGTGTTCACCAGTCGAATCGATGATGGCAATCAAAACGATGATGGAGGTAAAGAGCAGGATTATGAATGTGTTATGAGGCTGAAAACTTTCAGCTGCTTGAAAGAAAAGTTTCTGTCATCGCGTGAAAAAAATACATCCAAGCTTTACCTTTCCTTTAAAACTTGCCTGAATTTAAACAAAATCTATTTCTTGCGACCTTTTCCACAGTTTATACGTTAACACCTCGCAAGCTCGCGTTCTACAACACAGCCTTCCATGAAGAAGAGTTAAACCCCAGCTGGGCGAGCCGCTTCCACGGGTTCCAGCTGCATAGCAGTGGCTCACTCATCTCCCGTGGTGTTGTTTCCATGGATGAGAGCCCTGAGATTTTAGCCTCCCACTGTCCTCGCTGCAGCAGCATCACATGAGAGTGTTCGGGCTGCACCTGGGCCACAGACTCACAAATCCACTTAACTCAGCCCAGTCTGACGCAAGCACAGGAAACCTCTTCATACATATATATATTCCTATTTTATATAAATGTACAACTACTGCCAGAGAGGGTGAGGGGCCATGAGCAAATGGGTAATAAATAACGATAAGGAGGCTTCTTCACGTATACATAGATTGTTGTAGACAAGTGGAGTCAATAAAATACAAACTCAATGGATCAGTGAGCTGGACACGTATGGATAGAAAGGACAACATTATAGTGTTGAATCCAGCTCGTGACCTTCTGGTGATCATCTGGATCCATGGGACGGAGGGACCTCTTTCTAAATTATATGAATTTCTATGATGATCGATGAGAACTCACTGTAGCAGCTCCGTGATGAACATATCTGCTGCAACTGGAAGCAGACCAGCAGCTACAGTGAATCCATTACTGATTAATCTGGCAATTAAAAAAGAGAAAATCGGCCTGGAGTGATTGAATCAGCTTATAATGACTGACAAGCTATGAACATCTGAAGCGGAACATATAACGAAACCAAATAAATGAGGGAGAAGCGACTTAATTGTCGAATTAGAAAAGCTCTTATCGGAAAAGCAACATTATGCTGTCGTCAAAACAAGCATTGATTCATTTTGCCTATTCATAAAAGAATCAATTTACCCATTAAGACTGGATGCAATAAATTCTACATATGCAACGTGTGCTTCAACGAGCTTAGGGGTGTAGAGAGGTAGTCCTCCAACCAGAAGGTCGGCGGTTCGATCCCAGTCTTCTCCATCTGTAAGTGTCCTTGGGCAAAATACTGGATTTGCTCTTAATAGTAAAAATAGATTCTAATATCCGCAGAACTCATTATGAGGAATATATTTTGTTTGTTCTCTGGTTTCTGAAGATGCTGTTAAAGGGTGAGAACCTTTTTATTTTTCATGACTGCGTATTTTCTAATGTTTATCAATATTCTTTTTTTTAAACCTCGATAATTTGAAATGAAAACGTCCATTTATATCCAGCTTGCACGGAAATGTCAATGATTTTCAATAAAACCCAAAAGGTTAAAGCTCTAAGATGATATGATTTCATAATTTAATGGCTGACAAATATAGGATTTAATGAATGTCAAGTTCTTTTCAGAAAATACGTGGGTTTTAGGAAGTTGTTTTCAAACAAAACTTTTCTAAGGTTTCATCTGGGGACACGTTCGTTCTTGGGTTAATCTACAGATCATTTCTGCTCAGTTCACAGAAGTAGCTTCAGCATTGGCAGGTGTTTAGTTTGTTGTTCGTAGGGTTAGGAAATCTATTTGGATAATTATTGTATTTAACACAGTAAAACATTATGACTCCATTGAAACTAAAAGTGAGTTTCACCGATACCTATCTGTGCTGCTTAAAACCAATAATTCTCTCTCTATTTGGGGAGATTCAGATTGTGTTAAAGACCTTAAGGTGACATTTAATTGTCCCTCTGTTATAAAAGTTATACCACACATTGAATAAGGCTCAGTAGACATATCAGCAGGTAACATATTGTATTCATCATGATCCACAAACTCAAAAGCCAAGTGATGCAGGACAGAGGACCTGAAGGTGTCCTTGAGGATGGAAACGTGGCCACACTCAGAAAAACAGGTTTATCAAATTATCCTTAATTCAGTTGTCCTGCCTCGTCATCGGTAACCAAGTTAAAGAGGCTTCCTCCTTTTCTTAGAAGGTGAAAAGCATTCTTGGAGTTTTTTGTTTTGAATTGCATTAGTATCTCCAACAATTTTCAAATTGAATATAGGATAAAGCTTTATTTTGTTTGATTGCAGTCCCATAAATACAATCCAATATATAGATCTTGACAATAAAATAGGAAATGTATATATTTATTACGTAAAATGTAATTTTTTCTACATTTTTCCTCGTGGCTCTTTTTGTCAAATAATAGTTTCTATATGGACGCTCATCAGGAAACATAAACGCAGATAGCGATGTATGTGAAAGGCTCATATCAGCTGATTTCTTACTGGCCAACCGATAACCAGTCTAACTTTAACTAAGACTCTGAAATGCAACTTCATATTTTTCTGTGATGCTGCTTTCTAGGACAACATTTTTTTTTAAAATAACTTCTCAACAAACTTTTTGGAGGAAAAAAACAACCTCATGCCAGCATCTGTCAACTTTATACAGAGAATTTTCCACTTTACATTTTGCTTCTCCTTCCCTGTAGATGTCTGAATCACCGAGTCATAACAGACTTGACCCTGGAACGATCAGAGCTTAAGAATGAGACACACTCGCACCATATTTCTCGGCGAGTTGTACAACAGAGAGCTACAAGCACGCTGACATTTTCACTTGACATACAAAGACAGCATCTCTGTCACTTCCTCCTCGGGGGGAGCTCCATCAGCATGTTCCCTCGGCATCATTAGCCGCCTCTGAGGATGCACAAAAGCCCGGCTCGCGTACGAGTGCCTCCGCGTACGTATCTCCACCACCTGTGTCTAATGGCGTGTGTCTGTGAGCGTTCTTTCTCCCAGTTTCTCCAGCTGACATTTCCGCAGCTGCCGTCAGTTCCCCCCCCCCACCAATCATAAAGGATAAATCCTCATTTAATCACAATTTTTCTGAAAGGAACCTCTCGACGGGAGCAGTTGAGCAGAAACAAAGAACGGGGAAAGTTTATAGAAAGTCAATTGGTCTCTTGGTGTTTGTGAGGAGGAAAGAGCTGCTTTTGTTTTCTTCACATCAAAGTCAAACTCAAAGGCAAATCCCCTGCATCTACAGAGAGGAACTTGACAGCTTGTTTTAGTAACAACATATTTAGCTGTTTCAGGATAAGAGAGTAGATCTGTATCTGGGGGGCGTGTCCTGGCTGTTTTTGCGTTATTGTATTCATTCATTCATAACTGAGCTGAACCTGTCAGGACCCAACACATCATTGGGGAAAAATTGGGCTTGTGCCATGTAAATGTTCTTTAATGCAATTTTCAATTACTGTTATGACTGATTGGTAACAACACCTATTTGTGAGATGCTGTGATAAACATTACACTAATGACACTACGTATGTAACAGCCGTTTCCCTTCAAAAGAGATTACAGTATCATGATTTAAATTCATTAAATCACCCAATATGAGTGTTGGGGAGGTTCTCCCACGCCCAGAGTCTTTCTGCTATTCATCAAGGACAAGATAAATTGGATTTTGGTGAGAGCGAGCCAACCAGAGGAGGGCCTGGCTGTTTATCCATGCATGAGCGGTAGAGGAGCGCTCACTCTGACCTTGAGTGATCACCTCCTCGCAGGAGCAGAGGAGGAAGCCGGGCTGCTTCTGCAGGAGTCAGCACTGCAACACCACGCAGGTGCAAGAACATTCTTATGGATACAATTTTGTACAAGCTGCTTATTCATGAAACTTGTTTTAACATTTGAAAACTTTTCTTTATTGTATTGTATTCTAGCAATGCTCAGCACCTTCTGTTCATGACGGATCACATCCTGCGGAGGCCCGATTCTCAAGAGTCAGCAAACAACAAACAAGTGGCAAGTAAATAACAAGTCAGTTTCATCCAGGGTGAAATGTGACTGGATGGAAAGGTCGAACCAAAACATAGGATTCATCAGTATCTCATCAATATTCTCATAGCAATTATAGATCGCATGAAAATATAAAAATCCATTTAAAAAAGAAAATGCAGGAACATCAGGAGAATCTCCCTGATACTGAGTCGTAGCCTCTGTCTGCCCTGTTCACATCTTAACTGTCTAACAACATGGAACAGATTTAATAAGGAGAACCAATGAGAGGTAATCGCTTTCAACTATTCAACTCATCAGTCTGCGTCGAGTTAAATGTCATATTTTTACCCCATTCGCATGAGTTTTCTATTTTTCTCCATTATCATACAGACACACAGCCACCACACATGCTCATTCCAGCCTGAAGATCCATCATCATTACACCACGGCGTCCTGGGATTGCAGATAGAAACGGTCGAGCGTGCACACGTAACCTTTCCACTCAGCCCTGAAGGGGTATCTATAATAAGAAGCATCATAAATCCACAACAATTGGACTACAATTGAGCGAGTAGAACGAAGGGTGGGGAGCGGCGAAAAGAACAGAGGGCGAGAAACAAGAGATGAAAACGGCCTCCACCCCGAGGTGAAAGGATAAAAAAAAGTTGCCGAGCGATATAATAGAGGTCAGAATGTATTAACTGGATGAGCGGATCATCAGAAAGGTACGGAGGAGACTGGAGGTGCAAAGAGCAACGAACCCTTTGGAACAATATCATTTCGAAGAATCACACTGAAGTCAGACAGGGGGTCGCTTAGTAAGAAGGAAAAACAAATCTTGAGAGATTTGCCAGAAATGGGCCAATCCTCGATCAAGGACAGCTCTCACCACCGGGACGATTATCACCCGCTCGCTGGGTTCGTCCTGGTCATTAGCAGCTAGATCAACATCTTTCTACGGATCATCCCTGTGTCTTTAATCAACAGTTTCCTGGATGTTTGAATATTACCAAGCGCAAAAAACGACACCCCAGGATTAATGAGCGAGGGACATAGAGAGAAAGATAGGGAGAGAGAGGCCCAACATAGACCATCTGACACCCCTGGATTAGTGTGTGTGTGGTGCGTCCTAATCTCTACACACTGATACCCCGTGATTAGACATGGGGGGACGGGTGAATGTGTGTATATATCTGTGTTTGTGTGTGTGTGTTTGTGTGTGTGTGTGTACGAGCCAGAGTTAGGGGCAGTGGGGTGAAGATTAACAATCATCATTAACACAACACATGTCCATTAATCCTCATCACAAAGCCTGCTATTATTGCTGTTTGTGGCCGAGCTGCAGAGTCGCTGCTCGCCGCAGGAAATACACTTTATGTCGTTCATATGAATCCTGATGGACAAAACGATGCACACTTGATACGAGTGGAAAGTGAAAATGAGTCACGCAGCCTTTAGAGTCTCGTAGACATTGAAGTGGCTCCATACGTTTTTTTGTGAGCTGAGACCTTGTTGAGTCATTCGGTCACTGGGGAGAAATTGCTGGTTCGGGAAACTCAACTATGTATAATGTTATATTATTACGTGATTTTCTTGTCGCTGCACTGCCTCATTACACATGATCAGACACCAGTAAGAGTTATGAGGTTTGTTTTCCTTCTTGGGTGGAACAATAAACAGTATGTGCATGTGCTTTATAGTAATAGAAATGAAACTATCCTTTTTTCTAAGCTACTTATGAAGGAATTACTGTTTTATATCATTCTGAGCTGATTACTTTTGGGTTTTAGATTCTTTCTTGGAACAGTAAAGAAGTTTGAAAATGTCACCTCGCCCTCCGGGACCTCGTGACAGCCGTTTCCACGTACTCTGAAATATGTCAGATTTAATCACACGATTCCCAGAACCGTTTCCTTATCCTTTGGAGAAGAAGTATTATTTTAGATTAATCAAACTTTCTGCAAAACAAACCTTCCGCTCGGCTTCAAACGAGTAAGAATAGAACTAATCCTTGAAACTCACTCGCTTTACAAATTAGAGCAAAAACCAAGCTGAGTGAATAAGTGGGCCAAATGTTTGATGATTGCACAGTCCTCCAGCTTTAATGGATTCATTGTATAATTTTACACAAGATCCAAAGATTCAGCTCCATAAAACACAATGAGAAACTACTGGCAGACTGTGGATATATCCAGACTGTGGATTTTTACAATAGCTCATGTTCACAAACAGTTCAGTGGAGTATAATAAGAATTACAAAAGGTCTCTAACTGAGTTGGAGCCGTTTTCTCTGCCACAGTTTTTGTATTTAACACTTTAAATGTTAGTACAACTCTCAGTCATCCTGGTACTGGCTTCACATCTAATTCAAATTCAGGACTTACTGGTCGTAGCATGAACCCAATTGAAAACTCAAGGTCTGCAGAATCTATTGAGGCCTTTAAAAACAACTGAAGAGCCATTTACTCACCCGACTTCCATCACTTGCTTCCTTATTTCCTCATTTCCTTCCTTACTGCCTGCCTTCCTTCTTTCTTTCCTTCCTTCCTTCCTGCATAACTTCCTTCCCTATTTCCTTACTGTCTTTCTTACTTCCTTATGTTCTTCCTTCCTTCTTTCCTTGCTTATTTTACAATTGCTTTTATATGCAGCTCTACTACTTTGTCTTATTAATAACAAATTTGGAACCTTTCCATTCTCTCATTCATCTTCTCTTTCACTCATCTTATCACAACTCCAGAAACGATTCAAAGCATTGATGTGACCTCTGCAGTCACACATGTTAAGAACTGTAAATACCTATATCTGAGACCTGGATGCTGCTTTCAGGTTCTGTTCATTATCTTCAACATTTGAGTCCTCAAAACCAGCTGAAAACAGGACGATGCCTTCAGGGTACCCCCTTGCCATTTAAGGTTTTATGTTACATATTAAGGGTTTTGAGTTACCTGAAGTAATGTCCTGAGTGAAACCATGACACAACACTTGCACACGTATTCTCCTCTAGGTGTGGGTGGAAGACAATGAGGCCAATTCCAATATGCTGGTGCTGAATTAACAAGGAAAGAAGTGTGGGCTTCATTAGGGCCCCGGTGGTTTGTCTGGGCTGATAAGGGCTCGGCCGGGGAGAAGACGAGCGACACATCCATCCTACACAACGAGCGCCGTGTGACACGCTGGAGCCCCGACGAAGATTAAGACTTAATGAAAACCAAATCAGACAAGTAAGAGGGAGAGAGGAAGAGGGACGAGACAGACAGAGCCACAGAGATAAGAAGGGAAGGATGGGAAGGGCCCTCGGAGAAGGAGTCCGGCAAAGTTTTCAGACCGGTGTTCCCAAAGTAGAGAGTTGAGCTTTAAAGGAGCATGTTTAGGAATCCAATTGGGGTTCAACAAAGTAAACATTCATCAATATCACCTATCCCCAGTATCCAGAAGCAGAATAAGTCTTCATCTGTATCCTCTTCCTCAGTCTCCCGACGTCTCACTTTGCAATATTCAACGGGCGAAGATGCATGTGGCTTCAGAGACGATGGGAGGAGCCGACTGGGATCTCATCTTGTTTAATGAGGTGACAAACGCACACAGTGAAGGATGAGTGTTTTCTCATCAGCAGTATAATTCAGGTTCGGACCTGTTGAGATGGAGGTCGGTGGACTTTCAGTAATGGCCTACATGGTCTGCTGGCTCCAGTGTGAGCTAGTGTACGTGCATTGAAACGGTTGTAACACAGACGCTGAGAGGATGCTGAGCTCATCTTGATATCTTACCCGATTAATATGTGAAGGAGATGGAAGGGAATTGAACATTTCGACAGCTCTACTCCAGGTCTCTATTCACACACCTTTGTACTATACTTGTGCGGACTGTAGCTGGTCATCACACTGAGGGAGAGTAAGTACACATAAAGATAAAGGGGCGGACAAATCCTAGAAGGCTCAGTGAAATCCTGTCCAATCGGTAATAAGAGACCACAAGTACAAACCAACAACAAAACCAACAGCAAATCCCTTCCGATTTACACAAACAAAGAAAAGCCATGTGTGTGTGCGTTTGTGTGTGTGGATAGAATGTGCTTATGTGTTTACGTTTACTGTCCTTTTTCCACAAGAAAAACCCAATTGTGCAAATTGGTGTATATACTGTACCACAGTATATGTGTGTATCTGGCGACAGTTGCTATTCTAGTTCAGACAAAGCGAGGGACTCAGCTGCTCGCTCTGCCCTCGCATTGCTTCACTGCATACACAGTCACACTCACAATCACACACACACACACTCACACAAGGGATAATCAGCCATTTCCCCTACCTCAGCACGACGCTCTGTGTGTCTGTGTGTGTGTGTGGTTGTGTGTGTGTGTGTGTGTGTGCCGGGGTATCTGTGTGTGAATGCCGCTCCGTTTCCATGTGACAGATGGGCTCCTGTAGTAGCAGCTCACATGGGGGGGTGGCACAAAGTCACTTTTGGATGCGATAACCTTCACACCTCCCAAGAAATGTTTAGGATGGAGGAGAAAGGGGGGGGGGGCAGGGTTGCTTATGAACTGGACAGACTCAAGATCTGTGGGACGTGCCCGGGTGTTAGGACACCAAAACCAGAGCCAAGCCGGGCCACAGTGGGCCAAAGCAAACCAAGAAGCCTGTGCAAAGAATTGGTTTTTAATATAATGCAAATTGCTTTGGTAAATAAGGGGTTGAAACACAACCGCCAGAATTAACAATGAGTGTAAATTAGAAATTGGAGTAGAAATCGCGGGAGTGAGGGAGGGGGAAGCAGATGGCGGCCACAGAAGGTGAGGACCAGGCGAGTGAACACCCTCCTCTCTGCTGCTTCTGCCACACAGGCAGTCGTCCTTGGTGAGATTTTGTGAAAGTCAGTCAATATGTGCTCATGTGCCTCCACCTCGAAGCCGGTCTGATTTATAATACACCACAAAGCTTTTATTACAACGTCCTGCTCATCAATATCTCCGCCAAGCACATAGGCTACGATTAGCAGAATTTATGAGCATGATAATATTTCAAATGACTCGACCGTCTATGTAAAGTGCCTTGAGATACTGTGTAAAATGATTTAAATTGAATTGACCAGACTAACTGAGTGTAGGAAAACAACCGAATGACTTATGTCTGAAATCTGTGTTTTAAAGATGTAGTTTATTGTAATCAAAGATATAACTCATCAAATTTTGCATGTTCAAACGATGGAAATGATCAGATTTACTTTAGTGTTGCATTCACGAAGTTGTTTCAAAACATAATATAACACTGTCTCTGCCCAGGTAATGTGAACATTTATATATTTACTGAAGTGATGGAATAGTGGGCAACAACACCAACAGTTTCCAAATAACACTTCCTAAAAGCTGAGTCACTCCCACCAGTGCTGCTGCACTCTGCTTTCACAGATGGATACAATTACATAATATATAATTAACAACTACTATAGCTCTCGGCTTCGAATTTGCTTTTTTACTGCCCCTTATAATAATAATAATTTTCCTCGATGGAGAACAGAACAAATCAGTGCGGCATAAATTTCTTTCTTTTATTCTTTATCACTCCAGTTAGCCGTCGTCTGGGTTTTAGTGTCTAAATCATTTTGAATTTCTCTTCCAGGCACTTTAAGTTCTCTCATAAGCAAAGAAAAACTGTAGAAGTAAGTTGTCATTCATTTTTTATAGTAATAGTGTCTTTGCTTAAAAAAAGATCAATAAAACTTAATGAGGACATGACTCATAGTCAGTAAATAATAATTATGAAATAGATGTTTTCATGTTCAAGTAGAGACCCTGAAAGAAGCGTACAAGGATGAGGGGGGGTTCATGATGCCTAAATCGCCCCCTGGTGTCTGGCTGCAGTATAGGTCATAAACCTCCTCCATGTTAGTAGATGGGACATGAGTCAAACTCTGTCATTTTAGGGTCGTACTTATCACAATTTCTGGAAAGTTTGGTATTACTTGATGCTTTAAAAACATGGTCAAACATTAGGATTGACAGCAAGGACTTCTAAGATGGCGGTGCTCATATCTGGGATATTTTGGTTTCATTTCTGGATAGAACGAAAAAACAAGTTGTCTATCTTTATATAACGTCTATGGCTCAATATCATGACCAGCCATGAGGACATGTTAGTAAAGTTAAGGTTAAGTTAATAAGAAACTTATGGGAGCTGGGAACCTACTCTTTCAAACAGCAGAAGAAGAAAAGCAGATAGAGGCTATATTATGGTGATAGTTATATAACAGTTGTATTCTTTCTCTCCTGGTGATGAAGCCTCATCTCCATCCATTCTCTCTTAACCTGAATTCTCCTTCTCTTTCTCATCCACCCATTTCTCCATCGCTCACTTTGGAATTTATATTTCGTTCTCTCTTCGTGAATGAACCTGCATTTGTTCACTGGATTCCTCAATCGCTTTACGGAAAGCATTCTTTATATGCAGAGGATGTTTTCCTGTGCATCAGGTGAAATACAATGTCCTCCCAACAATGCATGAAGTCCCACTCTTCCTTTCTTTTTCATTATCTTCGATTCAATGCGCCGTCCCTCGCCTTCCTCCCTCACCCGTTCTCTTTCAGCATCTCCCTCTCTTTCCTTCATCTCTTCCTCTCTCTCGCCTTCTGATCTTGTGCCACTGTGCCAACGAGAAGCAGCAGGAGGAGAAAGAAGGAACGGATCTGGGTCACAGGAGGCCATGCATCTCAAGTCTCCACTAGTTCCAATACAGTACAAATTATGAGTTGGCTCTCCCAGTCCCTTTAGCCTCGAGCATGGACAGACAGAGTGACACACACACACACAGACACACACAGACACACACACAGTCGAGCCAGTCCATGTCACGATCCGACTCTTGGATCCATCGTCTTTTTTCCAAAGCAGCAGGTGCACAGAGACCGAGGGCACACAAATACAGCATCATACAGAAACACTGAAACTGTTCCCTCCACATCATCATCACCCCGTGTTCACAAGTTAGTGCATGTGTAAGTGTGTAAGTCTGTTTCTCAAAAAATAGCAGCGGAATGAAAGCAATTTACAAGAGACATTAAATCTGAAATTGAAATTTTTAAATTCTGTTCGCCTCTCCGTTGTTCATTCTGATTCATCCTTCTTTGCTTCTGTTATCTAAAACCCAGTGATACAGAGCAAAGTAAAGAGATAAGTTACTCTGTGTTTGAGCTCAACTGATATAGAAGTTAGGGAGTGAAATAAATTCCAATTTGGCAATAATTCCTTCATTATCAAACCTTAATGACAAATTCATGTATTTCGGTTTGATTTGCTGTCAAATAAAGGTTTTTATGTTGCCGCATATTTGCCATTAACCCCAATATCAATACAAATACTGATACCAATATTTGTCAATAAGGGTAATATCAGCCAACCGAAAAAAATAGCTAAAATTCTTATATCTATGAACTCAACCATCATCATCAGTGGTCAAAATCATGTGAAAGACAAACTTATGGCTACAGCTTATGTTCATATTTATTTAAATTAATAACTTCATCTTTAGACAGATCCAACAGTTAATTGCACAAAAGTAAATAAATGATAACTAGGAAAAGACCTGAAAAGCTGGAACCGGGAGTAAAGAAGAGAAACTGAAGAAATGTCTGAGAAAACACCCGACAAAGTTATATGGGCAAAATGGAGGGGTAGAAGAATTAGAATCCAAGACACCAGAGCGAGAAGTAAACAAACTGTTGAACAAATCCACAGTGGCCATGGCAATGTGTGCAGCAGAAAAGAAAATCTAATCATCGTCTCATTACCAAGCTTCTTCGGTTAGTTGGGCTGATTTGGAGAAAACATATTACATTCTTCGATTACCCCCCCGACAAGTCATGGTCAACTTTCAGTGAAGCATCAGAAACATTCTGCGCCGGTGTTTCAGATTTACCCTCGGTTTTCCCATGCACCTGTATGGTCTGTTTGTTACAAGCTACTGGACTTGAGTTAATTCAGCCGTCAAAAAAAATAAATAAAGAAAAGGGCTGTGCTGTCAAAAATCACAAAAACAATAAAACCTTTGCTCAGAGAGGAAGTTGATTACCGACCGCTCCGCCCGGTCTGGGAGGAAATGGAGACAGTTTGTCAATATAAATATTTCAGGGTGGATTCAGCTGTTTGTTGGCATGTTGTGAATGTGTATGTGTGTAACTGTGAACACAGAGATATTTGTGTTATTGTCCAAAGCCAAGGAGAACTCCCTGTATGGTCTGTGTGTTTGTGTGTGTGTGTACGTGTGTGTGTGTGTGTATATTTTCTCCCATTTCTTGCCCTGTGTGTCCCTCTTGCTCATCAATGGCTGCTGTAGTCCATTAGTGCAGAAGGCTGGGGTCTGCAGGGTGAACAGGAATTGGTCAGGCTCTTCCATTTCAGACTGTGGGGTCAGTGGCTCTACAGTCCCTCACAGCTAATGACCATCTCTGGGAACACACGCCATTATGTGCGTACACACACACACACACACACACACACACAAAAAGAGACACAAATACCCACACAGAAAGCAGGGACATCTTCATCATTGGGACACCTCAGAAGCATATGTAGACACTCACCCACACACACACACAGACTCATTAACCGACACACATATTTATAGTCTCTCCATCATGGTGACACTAACAGTAGGCAGCAGTCACACACACATATACACACTGATATAAAGGATGCAGGACTCACAGAATGAGATGCAGACACACACGGAGTCCTTGGCTTTATGCACATACCTTTACAGCATTTGTTATTTTTCAGAATGAATTCAACCTTCCAATTTGAGTCGGTGATATCAGGCGATATCCTGCTGCATTCTGTCGTGCAGTATTAGATAACAAGAGCTGACATGACATGTATTAATGGGATTATAAAACCCACACGCATTGCTCTTTACCTAGTCACTGCTTTCCTTTGACTCCTGGGATAAAATAATTTAGTCGGACAGTAAGCAGAAGATAGAGTCCTGGCCCAGATATTCACCGTCTACACCGGAGGCCCAGGACTATCAACCATGGAGTGTCACAGAGCAGTAATTGTATATTGTGGTGAAAGTGTTGCATCCACTCTTAGCTGTTGGATCTCCATTATTGAGCTGGTTGAGAACACCCAAACAACACCCAACCCGAGGAAATGAAGCTGACGGACCCACAGTTTATCACAGAGAGCAGCAAACAGCCCCTTTAATCGCTTCCATCAATCAATGGATCTATTTCTATCTCCGCAGGAACGTTACATTGATTTTTGTGAACGAGAGAAGCAGCACGTACAGCACACGCTCACAGATACACATCTCCAGCCTCTACAAACAAACTGAAACATCTGTGTCTCCAGCTCTCAGCTCTCTACCCAAACAGAAACAGCACAATCATGACGCTTCCACACATGAACAACTTTGCCTTCTATGCAGTTCTCGCCGTTGATTAAAAAGCACGCACCAGGGGGAAAAGACGGGGAAGGATTTTAAATGAAGGGGAAAGGAAAGAGACGGAGGGAGAGAGGACAAATTCATGATGAAGGAAAAACCAACGGAGGAGCGAGCTGCAGCCTCCCTCCCACATGTGTACATCCAAACACGCAGGATTATTTTTTGCTTCTATTGTAGAAGATTAAAAATTATGCATTAAATATAATCTATGTATGTGTATGTATATGTGAAAATGATTTGAAACACACACACACATATAAGGACAAACAAAGGGAGAGATAAAAAAAGGTCATGAAAACAGAAATACGGTACAGGAATACATATTAAAATGCAAAACAGACGTGCAGACAACAGCAGGAAAGTATAGATCATCTTGTGTGTGACAGCAAAAGAAAATGTCCCTGGCATATGCAGCACATGTATAATAAATATATGATTCCAACATACATCACATAAGAAAGAAGAACATAACAAAGTCAGGCGTAGAAATATATAGAGCACGGTAGAAATATGTGATGCTTCC
This sequence comes from Limanda limanda, assembly GCF_963576545.1. Taxonomy (NCBI): domain Eukaryota; kingdom Metazoa; phylum Chordata; class Actinopteri; order Pleuronectiformes; family Pleuronectidae; genus Limanda; species Limanda limanda. The sequence goes on along the minus strand of NC_083644.1, from coordinate 7,134,642 downwards.
CTCCAAGACAGCAGGTAGGAGAACACATGTGACCTAGATGTACTGTAAAACAAATGTAATCACATCGCTACTGTAAGGAGAAACACACACACACATGCATAAACACACAATACAATGTTTCTAAGCCACATTGCCGTCATACTTTTATGGATTTAGGGGGCAATTAAATGAAACATGAGAGCATGCACATGATTAAAGATTTATCAGACCAAGGTCCCTGCAGCCCCTTCACTTTCACTTTCAAATACACACACAACTAACTACACATCTCACACACACACACACACACACACACACACACACACACACACACACACACACACACACACACACACACACACACACACACACACACACACACACACACACACACACACACACACACACACACACACACACACACACACACACACACACACACACACACACACACACACACACCTTCTACGACAGTGAATGTGTGGGGATGCAGGAAGGGAAACCATTGATCTCATTAAAAAAAAACATTAACCAGATTGCCGCTAAGCCCCCCCTCCATACACACTCACACACATACACACAAACACACGCCCCTACAGACACACACACACACACACACACACACACATACCTATAGAGACAAACACACACACAGGCTAAACACTCCCAACTGCATGTTCGTGTAATTTAATAAGTGAAGTATAAATGTGCTTTTCATTGAAATCAATTAGCCAGTGGCGGCTAACATTGAACACATCTCTGTGGACACTCTGGAGACTCTGTGCTAATGTGATGAATTAAGGTCAACCGCACAGACTTACACACTTAAACACACAAACACACAAACGCACATAAACCATGGGATCTATGGTTATACAGCTTTCTGCCTGAGCAGCCTATAGAGCTCACCGACACAGAGGGAGCAGAAACAATCTGGAAACAGACGACTAACAGAAGTGGCTGTTAGTTTAGCAGCATGTCCAGATTTTGCCAAATGACCCGACATCGGCTTTTTGTACGACTGCCAACGGTCAACAACAGCCTCATCCAATTAACATTATAGAATCCTGCCAATCGCAAGTCATAGCTCTGCCAAGTGATGAAATAGCCTCCGATGTTTAACATGTCAAACTATAGGGATGAGAAAAGGGTTTGACACGTGATTATGATAACGCTAAACTGGCACATTAAATAAGTCAAAGCTACAGTATGGGTCTTAAACTCGGTCTTCTCCATGTTAGCTGATGGGACATGGAGCAAGTGCGGTCTATGGTGCTGAAGTTAGATGCATTTGTATCGATGGTCAAAGTGTTCAAGGGTAAGCAAAGCTTTTAAAATGCATCTCTATCATTAAATCTTATAGTCTCCTCTTTCCGTACACTTTCTCAATCCTTCCATCAATCCCCTCATCACGTATTCAGAGAGGTAGACCTCGTTTCACCCACCCGCTTGTTTTCCCTCCGTGTCCTCTGTTTCAGCCTCTGTTAAATCGACTTCATGCAACTTTGTTTTTGACTCAAACCCACCTTTCAAGTTTGGAACACGGAGGAAAAAAAACCTGTGTCTGGATTTTCTAGCAAGTGCAAGAATGTCTTGATTAGAAATGGATCAATGTGTCTCAAGAACAAGTACAAAAAACATTTTGAGGCTCTTTGAAGGCTTGGTAAAATATACGTGCTTGCAGGAACACAGACACACCGAATAGAAAATCGGCCTCTCAACACGTCTTAACAATCCTGCAGAGTTAAAGTCTCACTTTGTGGTTTCTTATACATTTGATTATAGGTAAATGAGGTCTGGGCCTTTTAACAGGACAAGGTTTCATGACTTTCAGAAGATGTAAGAAGTGTTAATTAGAGAAACTAGAAGACTCAATTACAGAAGGAAACCTGAGACGGTTCCACCTCCATCAGCCCAGCGCAGGTGGAACCATACGGCAAACGGCAATGAAATGTAAATTATTCAGCAGCTACATTGACATTTTAACTCCTGCAGAGTTATGTCAAAGGAGAAGACACTTGATATAGGGTCAGGTTTTCAAATAGATTAATATTGCAGGACTGTGGCAGAGAACGTAGGCTCGTGCGATTAGTGATACTAATTTTCACCATTATCCTCCTAATGAAAGAAGAGGTTTTGTCTGAACTGGTCACAAAAGTCACCCCTCAATTCAAAAAGCATGTAGATGTGGGGAAAAACATGACTTGAGGGCATCGGAGGAAACAATGCTCGGCTGCTCTGATTGCGATTCACCTTCGCGCACTTCTTCCTTTCACAGTCAAGGGGAATCAATAACTTTACCCAAAGAAAAAGGATATTGTCTTTTGCCCTACATATAGCTTTTCACTTCTGCTGTTTGGGGAGCACAGGTAGGTCCACGCCGGCGAAAAAAACATTAGTTGAGTTAAGAGTCCAGTCCTTTAAAGTCATGAACCACAGGGTAGATACAGAGTGAGGGATTAACTCACATCACTGCAGTCCTCAGACGTTTACACAGACTATAAAAAGTTCATTATATCCACGGGCTTTTATTAAATCAAAGAAATACTAATTTCTTTATCTGCACTGTTATTTCCACTCTTTTATTTATTGTTTTATCCTGTATTTAGGTACTTTTTAACTTGTAATTTCCTATGTTGCCTCTAAAATTTGTTATGCCTTTTATATATTATGTAAAGCACTTTTAATAGCTTAACAAATAAAATCTGATTGAAAGTATATAATCAAAAGGCAAAAACCTAAACTGATGGGGTTTAATTGTCCTTTCTGGAAGCATCATCACACAGACGAGGGGACCAGAGCAGCCGAGTCGGAGCCATTAAAGGTGGAATAAAGCCAATGGAGACGTGAACATCAGTGAAAACACCACGGGCCAGTTAACTTTACTGCTGCTTTCTGCCACAACTGGGTCACTGGGCCTCCTCCGTGATTCACGTGGACGTTTGTGGGAGTGTGGCAGATGTGTCATGATTTAATAAACATAATTTAAGGAGCCAGTTTGGGCGTTTATACATTTTGTGAACTCGAGGTACGAAGACAAGATTATTTCCTTTTCAAGATTGCAAAGGTAACGTTGTTTGTTTCCTATACTGAGCTTTCTTTAACATTTATTGACAAACCTCAGAGGTTAAATATGTATTTAATAGAAACATTAGATTGGATAGGAAATATTCTGTTGGACAAGAAATAAAAATCAACCTAAAAAATCTTTGTTATCTGCTTTAATATATGTGAATCTGTTTTATCATATTTGAACGAAGGTCTCAGATGTGCGAGGTCACCTCAGAGGCCACAGCACCTCTCATCAGACTGTTGTCTCCCTGGTTTGCAACTTTGAAAAGGTACTTGGATATTAGCTTCTTTTAAATGTCTACTCGTGGGAGATTAATGTCGTCTATTTAAATATGGCTGTGGGATCTAGTGGTGGTTGCACCTGAGCGCAGCAGCCACTGCAAATTGGAAATTCATGAGCAACAAGGCATAAACATTTGCAGATGGGCCACAGCAGCCAGGGATTCGGCCCCTTCACTATCGACTCTGGTTAAACAGAGTCCTCTTACTATTCTAGTAGTCTTTATTAATTAAAAAGCTTTACTGGCATGTGATGAATACAATAGGGTTTCAGACGAAATAAAGATGAATTCATGGTTCTAACTTAGCCTCAAAACACAAGGCTACTTGAAGAATAAGAGAAAATATCCCATCTTCAGCTCGGAGGGTTTATAAAGCTGCTGTATGGGAGAAACCGAGGTGGATACAGACCACAAAGTGACAGAATGAGGCAGAACGCCAAAGAGACTAACTGGTAAAATGGAGAAAATGGGGCACAATCAGTCATCAGCGCTGAACCTTTGAAAACCCTCTTAAATGTGATCCATGCACATAAAGAGAAAGTTCATACATCAAAAAGAGGAGCGAAGAGCACTCCAAGGTATGAATCAATATTTCGAGCGGGAGCTCCGCATCAGCGAGCCGGGGCCGCGCAGCCGACATCAAACAACATCAAGAAACAAAAGGTAAATCACTTCAGTACAAAGCAGGTTATTCTGTTATGAAGACGTCAAAGAAAAGGTCACAGAATTCATTCTTCAGCCTAAAAAGCCGAGGTGCATCTACACATGCGTGTGTAAACCGAGCTGGAGAGGAGGGAGTAGGAGCACAAACAATAGAGATGTTTGGATTTCTTTGCTCCCTGTTACTGACTCTGATACAGATCCAATAATAGATCCAAGAATAACCAACTTAAAAATACTTGAAAAGATAGTGTATTGGATCAGTACATAGATTTACGTACTTGCAGATGCCTGACCTTGTATTTTCTGCAATATAGGCACAAATATCTAAGCTGGTGTCAGGGTCAGAATTAATAATTAAATTAAATTAAATAATACTCGTCATCAATAACTGGATCAGGCAAACATGGAAACTGTGCGTAAAATTTCTTGCAGAGATCAACGACCCCAGCGTGATAATGCAGATGTTTAATGCAAGGTCACAACCCTATTCATTATGTTCACACGCACAAAACCAAATGTCAAGCCCCTTTTTTAGAGTGGTGTGTGTGTGTGTGTGTGTGTGTGTGTGTGTGTGTGTGTGTGTGTGTGTGTGTGTGTGTGTGTGTGTGTGTGTGTGTGTGTGTGTGTGTATGTGTGTGTGTGTTTAATGGGGGCCTCTGAGGCACCATTGAGAAGGTGTCACCCTGCTTCCAAAACATTCAAGCGCAGCCTCCAATGAAGCATAATAGGGTGGGGGGGTGTAGAGTGAAGGGCAGAGGGGGACGGAGTCGTCATTGGTTAAAAACAAACTGCGACAACATGCCAGGAAAGAAGAAAGAGAGCAGGAGCCTAGATATGGTTAAAAAAAAGAATCTCACTTGGATGTAAAAATCATAGAATCTCCTTTTTCCTTCTCCTCTCAATGTAGCATCTTTAAAGTTAAAAGCAAATCACAAATCCCTGATACCTGAAGTGCACTTTGCACATCAATGCATCCTCATACACTCATCCTGGTGCACAAGCAACCACAGCACGCACCACACATCAACACTGCAGGACGAGAGGCTTTTTATCAGGACTTTTCAGAGACATAATCCCAACAAGAGATGTTTCATTTTGTCTCAATCAGCAGTGGAAAGTGAGGCTCTCCAGTACAACCTGGGGAGTGTCAGGGTGCTGGGATAATAATAAAAAAGCAAGCTGCAAGGGAAGTGTTACATTAGCATTGTGTCACACCACTTTTTTCTGATAGCTGGTATTACCGAGCACGAGCTGTATCATCAAATAATCCCCCCCACCTGCCCCTCCTCCTCCTACCCCCCGACCACCACCTCACAACATCCCTGCAACGATTGACAAGCACAATCCCCTCAAGCTAGAAAGACCCGGTCCCAGACTTAGGAGCAGCCGAGGCATGTGCGTAAACAGAGATAGTCTCGTGTAATCTACGTTTACAGCTTCGTTCAAAAGCCAGATGGAAGGAACAGGACAAAGAGACGGAGAGACAGAGAGAGATACACAAGAAAGGTGAGAAAGGTGTAGGATGACACCAGTCGCCATTTAAAGTTGTCGACCCTCCAGTTGTTCTGGATGTTTGTTTCATTATCTTTAATTAGGGAACTCTAATCCTTGACTATATTGTCAGGAACTGTCGCTCCAAGCCTGTCAATTAGTGATTTAAAAAATCTATATAACTCTTTCTGTATCTCTTTTGCTTTGACCAGGTGTAAATTCAAAATAAAAGCCCTACGAATTCAAGTAATTGTCGCAGCTGCAATAAAATCAAATCCTTTTTGTAACTATTGATGATATTAAAATGTAACATTACCTCATAAAGTGTTTATGAGGTATATGTGCATATGTGGCAAATAGAACATGAGGATTCACTCATCACACACCTGCAGCGCTGCTATGCTCACACAAACACACACACACACACACACAAACAAACAATGGGCAATCACAATAATCAACCCTCATTATCAGGCCACGCCCACTCAGTCCTCAGCAGACAGGTTCTCATGTCTGCTCCCTGGTGCACAGTGTGTGAGATGTGAACCCACAGTGGAGAATACCTGCTAAGATTAACCATTCAGTCAAAATTCTTATTGTCAGTTAGCGGATAAACGGTTAATGATGAACATCCTTATTTGTAAACTTATATATATATAAGTTATAGTTACTTGATGAGTGAAATTATTCTCTTTTAAAAAACACAAATTCTTCATCTTATAATAATTTCAATCATTAAACTGAATTCAGCCTCAGAACATTACATTTATATAACCTCCACCAGCTCAGCCTTTAGTATCAGGTTGTATTTTTAGCCTGTGAAGCGGTGACTGTTCTCTGCTGGCTCACGATACAGAGATATCATGCTAAGCTCCGAGTCTACACATATTATCCTGAGAGCGCTTTTGTTTTTTGACGCCTTCAAAAAGACTCTTTCCATCTGCTTCCTCTCAGCAGGTCAAAATATCTACCTTCAACCCATCGGAGAACAAACACACAAAAAGACACAAATTCACAGCAAATGGATTTCCTGCCTCACCGCTACACAATGTGGAAAATATCCTATTTTATTTGACAAGTAACACTGAGACGTAATGAATCAAACTGAACAATCCAACTGTTCGGTCGCAGACAGAGAAGAATGATCGATATAAAAAGTAAAAAGAGAATCAACAGCCTTTCATTTGTCTTTACTCTTCTGTGAAAGAAAGGAAATAGTTTAAAGAAACGACACAAAACAAGAGAAGGACTGAGAGACAGTAACGAGAGTAAAAGAATCCGAGGTGATATCCTCAGACCAAAGCCTCTCTCCTCCACTTTGGAACTTTCATGTCGAACTTCTCATGAAAACTTTTGACACGCAGCACTCCGGGGCCTCATCTCAGCGTTAGCACAGCACTCTGGTATTAGCAGCCATGTTTTATTCATCAGCATCCTTCGTTGTCATTTCATACGCCGCTCCACCCACCCCCCCCCCTCCCCCCCGGCTGCAGAGACCAGGCGACGAAGCGCAAGGTGAAAAACAGGATTACAGCGAATGTAAATAATAAAGAAAAACGGAGGCACATGAAGACGTTCGGTTAATCTGAGCCGGGGGATTAACGCCATGATACCCTGTCAGACACAGCCGGGTCGGGAAGAGGGGGGTGGATAACAACAACAGCACAGCACAACAACACAAGCACAAAGAGACACACAAGAGTGAGACGTACCTGAACACACACACACACACACACACACACACACACACACACACACACACACACACACACACACACACACACACACACACACACACACACACACACACACACACACACACACACACACACACACACACACACACACACACACACACACACACACACACACACACACACACACACACACACACACACACACACACACACACAGGGCAGGGTAAATAGGATTGTGGTATTATCGGGGTTTGACTTTGAACAATAAGCGACTTTACGCCAGAGCAGACGAGACGACACCTGGAAACACTAATTCTGACAGACGTGTGGGGGGGGCTGTGCACAGGAAGGAAGAGAGATAAGGTTTCACAGCAACCACTTCATGAAAGAGTTTGTGTTTGCTTTTTACAGTTATTATTTAGGGGCAGTTGAAAGCAAATAATCAGGCTTTATGAGTGTAAAGAAGTATCGTAGACTTTATGAAAAGAAATATTACACACGACAAATTCTGTGGTCAGGCGGCACAGCGAGCTGTAGACATAACAATGGTGTTATATGACCATATCAGATTGATATGCAACCATCCTGGACAACAGAAGTATTGTTATGTATTGTGCACAACCAGCAGACACACAGAACATTTGGTATGTTTCTATTAACTCTCCTTTATCAATTTCTGTTCTTTACCAACTCCAGAGGGAAATATTTGGCTTTGTGTGTTTGCCATGTTAGTCGCTCAGTGGGTCTGGGAGGTAACAAGCAGTGGTTTTATCTGAAGGTTTTTCTGTCTGGAAATGACGCTGATCCGAGCAGTGACACAAAACAGTGTGGACGCTAGACAATGAGTTAACAAAATAATGAACGTGAGGGGAAGTGCACAGTCTGGTGCTTCACTCTCTGTGTGTCTGTGACCGAGTCATCTCACATTCTATCCCTGCATGCACCTGCACTCTCATCAGGTGTCTCCATCTCATCCACCCTCCTCTTCATGGGTTAGGGAGGTAGCGGTTCAGAAAGTGACAAATAACTGAGAAAACATTACATGAATGCAACACTCATCATGATCTTTCATCTATCACTCTCTCTCCCTTTATCTCAAACACACACCAGAGGGGGCAGGTCCTCAGACATCTGTATCTGGACTCCTCCATGAATCAAACATCTCTCTATACCCAGACTATAATTTGTATTCAGCTGTTTGTTTGTGAGCTGGGCGGTTTAGATTAGCTCTCCAAACAGGTTGGGGTGGATGCGGTTCACCTGCTTAGACCTCTTTAGTTTTGGATGATTAAAGTGCAGGTGAGGGAGGCCGACTGAGCCTGTAATAAAATAAATGCCTCTTCTATTCAACCATAATGGCTAATGCAGTATCTGTGTTTGAGTGGCACTGAAACAACCTTCTGATCATCATGCGTTTGCTAATATACGACCACACAAGCTCATACAAACAAAAAAACGGGTCAGATACAAACATTTTGGTTGCATTGTGAAGCCCTGAAGTTCAGTTACTGGTAGTGACCATGTTCATGAATATATGCCCTTATTTTAAATACACAATATGAGGAGATGGACATTAACAGAAAGAGTAATTGGTTCTCCGACTGAAAGAAACTCACTAGTTCTTCCTCTCTTTGCTTTCACTGGCCACACATTTCTCATAGTGTGGTCTCACCCTCTGAGACGCTCACTAATTGGATTATAAGTGTGTAGATGGACAGCACACACTGTCTCTCTCTCACACACACACACACGCATAACACACACAAACGCTACATCCTTCATTTCATTTGAAGCTAAAACAATCTCTGTCCGTATGCGTACACAGGGCTTGTGTGTGTCTGTGTGTGTGTCTGTATGTGTGGGTGTGTGTATGTGGGTGTGCAGGAAGCAGATCGTCTACTAGGTAGTTGGTTGAAAGACGGGTTTTAACAACGCTTTGCATTCAACCGCTAGCTGTCCATGATCCAAACAGGGAAGTGACTGAGAGCCACTGTGTCATCATTTCCAAGCATCTCATTTACTTCCTGCACATTCAGACTACAACGCATTCCTGGAGATTCTGCCCTATGTTCAGGACATAGACGGGATTAAAATGCCATTTCTCCCTAATCCCTGGTGTTAACATATAAGTATACATAACATAACATGACGAGTACACAACATATTAAGTACTAAGAAGAAAAAGAACACAACCATAGTACACAGTCAAAGGGCACATTGGATGAGAGTAGTGCAAACCGAAATGGTGCAAAATGGATTTCAAAGTGCAAAATACCTAATGGTAATTAATCTACATCCACAAGATGAGTAAAATAGCAGTTAAAACCAGTGTAATATTCAAACTCCAGAGTATTTGGACATCTGTCGTAAACATAGCAACAATGATTCCTGTTAAAACTGAACCTTGGTGCTGTGGATGAAACTGCTTCCTCCTCGGAGGCTTCGCTGCAATTCATCCCGCTGCCCTTCACTTCAACTCAAAGACATTATTTCAAGGCAAACCTGAGTGACGGGTGTAGGACGCAGAAGTAGTGCTGCTCAAAACTGAGCAAGTCAGACCGCTAAATTTCCACCAGAGGGAAGAGGTGGAGAAGAGAGAGGGAGCGAGCGAGAGCAAACGCCTCGGGCCGGCACTGACCTCGGCTAAAATTACCCTCCTGCTGTTTTGCACCGCTGCACTCAAACACCTATTCAGCAGCAGCAGGTATTGTTAGCTTGTAGAGCATGATACAGTGGCTGGCAAGGGTGGTGCCCCTGGTTCCTTTTGGGCTTGTCAGCTGTCAGGATAGCAATGCTGCTTGTGACAGCTTGTCTACTTGATTGTGTTTAATATTCAATGATCAAGGAGTGGATCGTATTTGAGGGAGATGTGGCCAGCTGGCAGTGTTACCCCTTAATCTATCAGGAGGCCAACACAGGGCCAGAGAGGAGTCGTTTGTTTGTTTTCATTCATTGGCCTGTATTGAGACCTAAACAGCAGGAGATATTCCTAATGGGTGACCACTGACTTTAACAAAAATGTAGTGTTGTGTCCGTGTACCTCCTCATCATTAACCTACAGAGCTGCCAGACATTCTCATTTCCTGAGTTTGGAAATAATCATACATTGTGTAGTGTTTTAGGGTGAACTATCCCTTTAAGCGTTAGCATTTGCTACCCAATAATATGATCTATTGGGGAAACAGATTTGGTGTTTTTAAGGGTTCTTTATGTCCCCATTAGAGATTTGGAATTACAACTTCACACACAAAGGCAACCAGACAAAGCATATGCACATACAAATAGGAACCCATGGTGCTTCAATAGCCACAGAGCACAGCAGTGGTTCTCTTTCTCTGGACCGAGCACTAATATGATGAATGTAACATTGACCCTCACTTCAGATCTTTGCATGTGTGTATGTTGTCCTTTCAGAGGCATTGCATCTGTTTAATGTTAATTTATGCGAGCGGTGCCACAGAGTCCTGCTCCTGCATCCTCATTTGTGTGCGATGGTGTGTAATTGAGAAAGCTGGTGGTCCCCTCGACCTCATACTCCCATTAAATGTGTGACCTCAACTGTGCTACAATACGTGTGTGTGTGTGAGTCAGTGTGTGTGTGTGTGTGTGTGTGTGTGTGTGTGTGTGTGTGTGTGTGGAGAGGGGAGGGGGGTGTCAGCAGGTGACCAGGCTGTGTTTCTGAGCCTATCAGTACAATGCCTTTTATGCCTGAAGCGCTTCTCTGCAGTCTCTTATTACAGTGTCATGTGTGAGTGTGTTGTGCACACACACACACACAATCACCCACACAGACCCACACACACACAGCAGTGGCGTGAAATGTGTTGTGATGTCTCCCCTATGGGAAGCTGGTCTCAGACCGCAGAGGAGACGCTCTCCTTCTCAGACCTGCTCAGACTCATTGTCCTGCTGTGACACACACACACACATACACACACACACTCACACACAGATGGACACACATACACACAACTCTCTTCCCACCCCTATATATTCCCCTTTCTATCCCCTGGTCTGTAACTGTTGTGAAACACTTGGTTTTCTCGGTTCATAAAAGGGTTTAGGATTTAGTTCCAATCCCTTGGCTAAACATGTTTTAGCCAATCCCAGCCGACACACAGCGTAGAAGATATGGTCAGAGTTTCCCAGTCCATCCAAGAGGACATCTTTATATCACTTGTTTTATGCAATGGATGATGGAAATCTAAAGATATTCAATAAAGAATTCCACCAGAGAAATGAATGCAGGAAATGTTTGGCATTTTTGCAATAAAACAGACAATTTAGGCCAAGGCTGGATATTGAGCTGTGATATGAAAACATTTATATCAGGTAGTTTGGAATGAACTAAATAAGTTTCAGCCAGTCGTCTCCTCTAGGCCGTGCAAGGTCAAAGTCTTGTTGCAAAAATCAACAACCACCCCTTGTTTTCACTGGTAGTCTGCCCCCCCCCCTCCTGCCGATAATGGATTAATCCTGGAAGGCTATTGATGTCGAGCTGTTTTCTTAATGGTTGTAGCACCAGCGATTGACGGACCAAGGAGAATTTGGTCGGATGAGGACATATCGACCAAAAAAAAATCGATTAAAGCCCGAAGAAATTCTGACAGATGAGTGTTTTTATGCTGCAGTTTGACCGAGGCCGTTCGGAGGGGACCCTGGTAGAGGGATGTGAGAGAGGGAGAACGGCTGAGAGCCAGCACGAGATCCAGATATGAGATGATTCTACACTGGCACTTTGGATTAGGCATGTTTAAATCCACTTAAATCCGCTGTAAAAATGATAAGGCCTTTTTTTTTCTGTAGATTCCACAGCTGGAATATAGGTCATACAGATCTGTGCAGAGGTGGCGAGTTTCCATGTGTTCACATTCACATGTGCATGAATGTTGTGTTCGCTACAAAGACGGCGCACACACACACATGCACAAAACCCCCCCCACCACCACCACTTTACCGTCTCCCAGGGCAACAAGACCGGAATCTACCAAGAGGCGCGATGAAAATGAAGAAGAGGAGAGGGGCGGAGAGGAGAGGAGCAGGAGGAGGAGGAGGAGAGGATGAAAAAAAAGATACGAGAGACCGGGCACAAAAGACAACCCAATCTAGCAAGACTTATTCTAATACAGCTGCTACAGGGAGACTGCTACAGAGGTAATCTCTGCTGTGAGACACCTGCATGTGGAAGAGGAGGCGGGTGAGGGAACTGTAGCTCATACTCACACACAAACAGTTCTACTTGCCCAGGATGTGTATCGTATAATCAAATCATTCCAGATATATGATTGTGCACATTGTTGATCCCACACACACACACACACACACACACAAACAGACACAAAGGCACTGCAGAGGGATGACTTGGGTCAAAGTACCAACAAGACTCAAGAATGCAGTCATTTTTTAGCTCTGGTTTTCAGGTGCATACTTGAAATCCCCCCAAAACTGCCCAAGAATTTAAGGATAGTGTTGAGGATATTAAGTTGAGCACAACAACACAACTCTAAAGGAGTTGAATTGGACAGAAACAGCAAATTAAACCTTTGATTGAACTCAATAAACCAACCTAATTGAACAACATAAAGTTCAAACAAACAGAATTAATAAGAAGTTCCACCACAGAGAAGTTCTCAGTTGTTAAACTGGTCACATTTTGCAATTACTTAGTACAATCATCATAAAGTGATCGGACACAAAAAATGATATATTAGCAGCTATATGCTAATTGGACTGTCTCAGTATCATTGTCAAGGTAAATAACCCTTATTTGACAATTGTTTCTCCATTTCTTAGTTTTTCGTAACTGCAGTTTTCTTTTGAAGGTCAGAATTGAAGCCCTAGAGGAGGTTAGGAAATCCAAACCTCACCATTTACCCTCATAATTATGCGAGAGCTCTTCTTCCCTCTGCCTTCGCCCCCCTGCTGTTCCGATTCTTCCAAATTATTTTGCTCCTATTTTAATGATCTCTGCTCTCCGCTCCCCTGTTGCCCTCAGTCAAATCTGTTCATTCTTCTCTCCACCTCCTTCTCCTCCTCCTCAGCTCCCTCTCTCCTCTGAGAGCTTTGCTGATGATATTGGGTTTTTGGGAGCGGGGGCACTGAGGTAGTGCTGGCATCTGCTGGCAGGGCTGGCACGCTGCCCGTGGCTGAGCATCGCTCCGGCAACCAGAGTCACGCTGTTGGATTTATCTCCAACCAACCTGTCAGCTGATGCTCTTTGTGGGCGGAAGACGAGTGGGCATTGCCTCTCTGGCATTCGCACTGCCAAGGTACCCAGGGGGAGATTTAAAAATGAGGGGAGGAAAGACCCCTTAGCGGCTGGCACAATGCTGAGGAAGTGAGACAGCTTTAGAGATGGAAGCACCCGATGTCCAACACAGAACTGAAGCACTAACAGAAAAGAGTGAGCAGAGTGGGAAAAGGCTACGTCCACGCTGAGAAGTTTTGCATTAACCACCGATAGTCGAGGCGAATGCAGTTTGTTTTCTTCCTGTAAAGGATCAAATGACAGGAGCACGATGGATCGTTGGAACTGATAAGACCGAATCAGGAAAAGTCTCAAACTCTGCACATCCAGGCAGGAGTTCTAAAACTTGAAAATATCTCCTTTTTGGTTCTCCGGGCGAAAAAAGGGCTTTTTACAACATAACATATGAGTTTGAACGTAGCCTCAGGCACATCAAGAGGGAGAAAGTATATAATGGTAGAGAGTGGGAAGGGAAGAGTTTCAGGAGAGGAGCCCAAGAGGAAAGCAAAAAGCACATCTGAAGCTTACAGGATGTGCAGCTAAAAGAGTGGAGAGCGAGCAGGAGGAGAATCTATCACCTTGTTGCTCAAGTAGCGTTTTCCTATTCTCTTTGAGCAGACGCCTGTACCGAACAACAAAGTAAACCACACCGGCGCTGGTGAAAGGGGAAGCTCATTAAAATCTCTTTCCACTTCCATGAAGCGCCGGCCACTAAAGGTTCAATAACACCAATCAGGCTCCTCCGGTCAATGAGACGCGCTCGTAAATGTCACGACATTCGTGCCGGGAAACTCCCGAGATCTCAGCGGCCGGCGCAGCGTCGGCGAGCGAGCGAGCGAGATGAGAGAATCATGGGTTTCCAGTGATGAGCAGCGATGAATCAATTGGCCGCTAATGTCTCCATTCAAGCAATTAGTACCATGACAAATTTATAAGCGACAATTACTCGGCTGGGTGCAGCTTCCTGAATGGATCGGAGTCGGGGGGGGCAGTTCAACCAGAAATGCACATGACTGGTTTTTTGTCACTCATTCTTAAAGGGGGAATGTCATTCTGCGTTTTTAAAACTCCAGGTGCCCGCTGAAGCGGAGGCGCCCCTCGACAGCAAGAAAAAGCACACAACTTGCAAACAGCCATATCGAAGAGCGACAACATTAGCATTAGCGCACGCTGCATTTAACAGCAGTGACATGTTATGACACACAACACTGCAATTTGATCATCCTATTCCAGATGTGACATAATTCATGAATGCCGTCGTATAGCCAGAGCATTTCAAGACAGTATATAGCAAAACTGAGCTGTCTCACTGCAACATATAAGAGAATTATTAATAATAGTAACAATGATAATAATGATTTTGCTAGGGCAGCAGCTCTCCTTGCGTCAGAGGTTTGCAGGTGAAGTGAGGTTTTGGAGAAATTAGTCAAATTCCTGATGCCATGTGATCTGACCAGTGGTCCAGGATCAGCAGTTCACTGCGCTAACATCTGCAGACTAACAACTGAGAGTGAGATATTTCCAGCTTTGGGGGCCCCCCCAAAAGCAAAAAGGATTAGGAGCTTATACCTCAGACTAACATAACTCCTTTTAAAAGTTACAACACAGGATATATCCAGTTATGTACACAAATTCATGTTTTGGGATTCCTTGTCCTTGTCAGAGACTCCTGTTTGTAACCTGATGGGAGTTCCAGCACGCCAAAGGTCCATGGGGGGGGGGGAACAGCGAGTAGAGGTCACTTACGACAGTTCTCCTCGTCGCTGTTGTCCGAGCAGTCGTCGTCATCGTCACATCTCCACAGGGTCGGGATGCACCGGCCGTTCTGGCACTGAAACTGTCCGGTTTCACACTCCGACTCCGTATGAGTTCCTGTGTGGCCAGAGCAGAACAAATCATCAGTATGGGTGGTTAAATATAAATATCAGAAGAAGAGGATGTGAGAGTTGAGAGCATTTAGAGGGGCTATACATACTATTGATCATAAACAGGACCTGATAAACAATCTGCTCACACTGGAGGCTTCTTCAACTGTGCAGGTTTAGAGGTTCTATGTTGCATCAATCTCCAGATTTCAACACAACACAGACAAAGATCACAATCTGACCAGGACACTGATGATTGCAATCATTTCCTCTTAGATTTGGGTGTTTGAATTTGTGCAAAACAATCGTGCTGCACTAATAATGGTCCCTGCAGGTGTTTTATTCCAATCCAAATCCAAATGACTTCAACTCTTGTATCTGATCCTTATGGTTATGCTCAGTGGATGTGTGGTGGCTTTACGCCCGTCTGCCTGTGTCCTGTTGGCACATGCCTTTCAGTTTAATGCTTGTTAAACTGCAGCTGATGATGATGAAGATGATGCTGATGATGATGATGATGATGAGAACCAGAGACCGGAGCAGCCTCCACTTCGCGTCCACATCCCCACAAACGAGCCTTGTTTTACGCATCAGCCTCCTGGCATCTGACACGTGTTGGATCGCGACCCTTCCTTCCGCATGTTGACACCTTGTGTCCGCGGTGACATCCTCCACGACCCGGACTGAAGCGACCCCCCCCGGGTACCATCCTCCTCCCTCCAACCCCCCCCCCCAGATGTCCCTCGGTTTCTTACCTTTAACACAGCGGAGCTCCGTGAGCAGCAGATGGAAAAGCAGGAGCTTCCCGACCTCGGTCCACATCTTTAGATCCTCGGGACGCTCATGCAAAGTGGATAAAAAAGCTCCAGTAGCTCCTCTCTCTCTCCGTGTGTGTGTGTCCGTGTGTGTGTGTGTCTCTGTGTGTGTGTCTGTGTGTGTGTGTGTCCTCCGCCGTGCTCTCCTGTCTGTGCCTCGGCTCCGACTGAGCAGCAGCGACTCTCCTCCTGCTGCCTCCGTTTGAATGCGTGACGCTACAGGGGGGAGGGGGAGGAGCCTGTAGTAGAAACAAAGTATCATGTTGGCGGAAACAGCTGAGTCACGTCGAGCCCGGCTGCCACACCTCCGAACATTATTTGTTTATAGATATATTTAAAAAACTGCCAAATCATTGTGAGGAGCAGTTAAAGGTTCAATGGGTAAATAACTTATCACTCATAACCCCCCCCACCCACCTCACCTCACCTCACCTCACCCTCCACTTCAAACATGACAGAGAACATGTGGTAACCTTCAGGTGTCATGAAACTCAAAAGGTGTTTTAGTTTGTCCAGTTTGGGCTACTGTAAAAAAAAAAAAACATGGCTGCCTCACTTGAGAGGAGCCGCTCCTGATGTGAATATGAATATTTCAATATGAAACACACATTATAGGGTAAAGAAAACAACAGTTCGTTCAATTTAGATGAAACACATGAGTGGAAACATCACTAGGATTATTTTATATTCAATTTCTGCCAACTTTCACCTTAATCTTACACACTGTACCTTTAATTTACAGTTTTTTCTAACGTAATGGAGTCAACATTTTTTAATGGTCGCCAAACAGTTCTGCTATTGCTGTGTTTACGATCCCAGAAATTTGAATACGCCCACTTTTTCTTCCATCGTCTGATTTTGGACTGACAAGTATTACGAGATATAGCCTACTTTTACTTTTTAGTTTGATCCATGTCCTGTGAGTGCTTACATGGAGGAAGCAGCTGGGGTTTATGACCTGTACTGCAGCCAGCCACCAGGGGGTGCTCAAGCTGAACTGGCCACACATCGGAACTGTCACGTAATCCATCTTTATGTACAGTCGAGGGGTTGAATTGTAAAAGTACTGGTTATAAGCGATGGCAACATGTTACGGAAGCAGTTGATGCTGTTGTGCTAAGCTAAGCTACCTGTCTCTTGGATTTAGCTTCACACTAAAGGGCCCATGTTATGAAAATTCCAATTTTGTAGTGCTTCTACATGTTAATGTGGGTATCTGGCATGTCTACTGTCCCAAAAACTTGTTGTGGTTCCTCTATGTCAGAAAACGATACACTAGATGGCGTCGAATGGGATTACGACCCGAAAATATGTCATAGTCTCGCTTAATGGCCTTGGACCACCCCCCACCATCATCTCACCAGCTCCGGGGAGAGAGAGAGAACCCTCAAAACAGGTCAATCTGAGGAGGGTTGTTTTAGATAGGGTAAAAGGGTGCTGTTTTAAATGATCCTTGTGGTATTTTGACCAAAATATGTTACAGACATTTCATCAAGACCCCAAGAAACCATATCAATTGTGGTAAAATGGGCATACGATGGGGTCCTTTAAACAAACAGACACGAGAATCGTCCCAATTCTTTGATCCAACTCTCTGCAAGAGAAAGAATAAATGGGATTTACAAAATGTCAAACTAGTCTTTAAAAACAGCCTTGCACCGTTTTTTTTGAAGAAACGGTTAGATAATAAATTAACCATAGCTTAGCCCCGATGTTGAAATTGAACATTTGAGTATTATTCAACATATTATACTGAAATTTAGATTTGAGTACTTTATCTTCCGTGTGCAACCACATTGAACTAGTTTCACTTTTGATTTTCTTTTGTTGTCCTGTAGCTCCACCTGGATTGGATTATTGTTCGTTGGCTTCTCTTTTTAGACAAGTCATTTCATATGCGACATTTTAATATCTGGAACATTGAAAATTCCCACCGGTAATCCAATCCCATGTGTACACAATGATACGAGCTTTGCTGCTTTCGAGTTCCAGTATCAGCTCCAGTAACTGTTGCTATGGGAAACGTCTGCAAAATAATATTTTATCCACTTTTACTTCTCATTTCCTTTCAGCTAAAGCTTTGTCTTTATTACTTCTTAGGGCATAAGGGTTGTTTTCAGTTCTTGCTGTCAAAAGGAGGCTTATTAAACAGTTGAGTGACTATAATAGCATTTCTTTAAATGAAAAAAAAGTCCCACGAGTACCACATGTGTGGTAATGATCCCTGCGTCGTGGAGCCTGACAGGTTTTCAGTTGGCTCGAACAATAATCTTGGAGGGAGCCAATGACCATCATTTAATGGAACTGTTGGGGGCATATCTGCAGCGAGAGCTGAGAAAGCAAAGAGAATGAAGACTAGAATTTGAATTGAAGGAGAAGTGTGTGCAATGACAGGGAACAGACGGGTCTGTTCTGCTGAGCTGTGCCGAGCTCAGTTCTGACTTGCTGCAGTTCAGCATGGCCCGTGTGCATGAAATGACTTTAACACATGAATCAACACATGAATAATGAATAAAACGACTGTATAAATACAGGGGGAAAAAACACAAAATTTTGCCTCTTATACATTATTCAATGACAATGGTGTGAATGAAACATTAAAAAGCTGGCATCGCTGCAGAAAGTGGTCAGAATAGGTCTTTGCATCACTTTCACTTGAACTGTTTTACCTGTGTTTGTTGTTGCATAGTTTTTCCTCAAGGGAAAATAAGACCACGGTTGAAAAGCATGGTCTTTACTTGTTTATTGTATTATCAAATTTGTGTGCAAATATTACTTTGTGAATGCGGTGACATATTATGTTAATATAAAGTATATACACAATGGTTCCACTTCCATATGGTCTATGACAAGAACAAGAAGAGTAATATGTGCACATCTGGTATTACATCTCTTTGAATTGCAAGCAATATGTTTCATGAATACGCAGCTACTTTACATGTATGTTGTGTCATCTTTAATCCATCAAGTCCAGGGGGCTGCAGCATGTGGGTTTACCTACCGCACAGCAGCCCTGCAGTAGGAAGGAGTTCGGGGATGTGCATGAATTAGAGCAGAAGAGCAGGAGCAGGTTTTGCTCAGACTTGCTCGACAGCTGCCAGCAGCAACGTGCTGGAGGAAATCTGGAACAGAATCACCACATATATGTCAGCGGATAAAAACAAATCTAGAGCCATAGAATAAATGGCTTCCTGAATATGATTTTTATAAATCAAATCTACTCTTTAGAATCTAAGAAATAGTTTGACTTTGAGGCTGTAATTTGTAGGCACCAATAAAGTCAGACGTTTAGATAATGAAGCTGCTCCTCTGTTAAATTTAAAAATACAGCATGCTGCATATTAGAGAAGTTGTGGTTTTTTCCTTTAGACAATTTTAAGAACATGTTATTGTGCAAAATGCATCAGTGCGTGTGATGAGTTCTTTGATTTGTTTCAAGCAGAAACATCACGTCACAGAGATTTTGAATGTTTTGTGTCATCTGACATTAACATTAAGAATCTGCAAATCAATGTTTTACAGACACACAATCTGAAGATTTAAGCTACAGGAAGTCATGTCTTCATATCAACAATGGATCAAGTGTTAACATGTAATATGAATGGGCCTTTTGAGTGAGTCTTGGCTTGTCCTATATCTGATCAGTGTTGGTTTTAGACACAGCCGGCGTGAGCAGTCAAACTCACCCTATGCTGTTTTCCTGGCACCAATAGCAGACTCAGTTATAGACCATATGGTCAACATAGTTACACGTTCAGCAGCAAGTCCAAAACACATTTAAATGCTAAATTTTATTACCGGAACTCTAAATGAATGTTTTGGTTGTTGTTCTGCTTTCATTCGCAGTATCAGCAGAAATCATCATGCCCAATTGTTTTTTTTAAATCGAGCATATTGAGGATATCGTAAGAAGAAAGTGTTGAAATCAGAATTTATGATGCTAAATAACACTGAAGCTTCTTTGAGGCAAACTGAACCTGACATTTGCTGTAAAACATCTAGAAGAGGCACATGAAGACTTGAAAAGACATCAAGATTTTGGCTTTAAGAGCTGTCGTTGGTGTTGATGGGATGAAAATGCAAACGTGATTCCTTTAGCAGAATTCCTACCATGGCTTTCCTCCTTTTTCTGCTGTTGTAGACGCGACAACTTCTAGAAAACATCCAGACATTTTCCAGAGATGCTGTCGTTTGCTGTATGAATTTATTTTGAATTAATAATCCGAGAGGAAAAAGAAGAGCACACAAAGTCAGTATGTGCAAACAAAGGAAACGTCCGCAGGCTCCCATTGTGTGACCGTGGTGGAGCAGCACTGTACAGTCATCATGTTTCTACACTCACATGCAACTCTTCCTGATTGTTACCCCTTGAGGTCAGAGCTGAAATTGTGTCCATCTCTCAACCGAGCACACTCAGCTGGAGATAAGGCACATTCTTATTTGGCTGCAGGACAGTGGGTGACTCTGACTGAGAGCTTCAGTCCTTTAAGATGATTACGTTCATCTTTTGTCTCTTTATCTCCCTCTTTCTCTCCGGCTCTCGACGTCTGGGTCCGCCCCGTATTGGTTTGTTTCCTCTTCCTCTGTCCTTTAATCTCTATAGTCTGTCTTTTCCTCTTTCATTTCCCTCACCATCTCTTTTTTAGTGCCTCTCTCTCTCTGTGTCTCTCTCTCTCTCTCTCTCTCTCTCTCTCTCTCTCTCTCTCTCTCTCTCTCTCTCTTTACCACTCTTTCTCCCTGGTCTGAGACAGATAGGGCTGTCGGGAGACGGCAACAGAGCTGGTGGTCAGCAAATCTTCTGTCTCTTCCTGCCGAACACCACTGCATGTGTGTGTGTGTCTGTGTATATAAATGTGTGTCTTTGTGTGTTTGTGTGTGTTTGTGCTGGATACTGGACAAGAGAGTCATCCGCTTTACTGTCACAGCTTGTGACCCAAAAACCATGAGTGAGGTCTGGTCGATCGCTGGCCAGGTGCCTGCTGCGAGGACAGAGAGACGATGGATGAGATTCCAGCATCATTGCATCATCAGATCACAGAGCAGCAGAGGAACGGCCGGGTTCTGAGGTCTCGCTGTCAAATCTCCTCCGTGACAGATGATCACTACTGATCACTGAACCATCTTGATTTTAAAGTTAACCTTTAAACATGAAGTTAAGTATTATGACTCTCTTTCTGGAGTTCGGGATTGGCATGTATTTTAATGGAGAAAGAGATTAAAAGCTCCGTCTGTCAATTGGTTTTAAATCATTTTAGTATTATAAAATTCTGGTACAACATTAATTCAAGATTTGAGGACCGTGATTAATCAGATATCAATCAGTAGTGCAGTATTAATAAATAGAGTCTGTCTGATATGAGCCTTTTACAGACATATCAGTGTTTGCTTTTATTTTAAGAAATAAACAATGCAGACAAGATGCGGATTATTCATAAAATCTTATACAAAAACCATGTATAAGGTCGTCATGTAAGTTCTACATATCGGGTTGTATATGTGTTTTCTGTATTTTCATAGTTATTTATGATAAAGTTTATACTTAAATTGTAAAATATCACACCTCAAATACATTTCTGTCTCTATTTGGTTGGAAAATTACAAATGAGAAATCCTTGCCAGTCTTTTGTTGCCTACATATGCTTATATATTGGTATTGGGGCGGGTTCCCAGTTTGAATCCCACTTCAGCACATTTGTGTGTGGCTGAATGGGAATGTGTGTCTGTATGATGGGTAATACACTGGTGAGCTGGTGTACCTGATGGATGGGTATATTGAAAAAATATCTTAGTCCCTAATACTAATAAAACTGATACATATCTCATAACAACACAGACAAACACAAGTCTGAGTCAATTAATTATCAGACAATTACTCTGCTGCAGTTAAGTTAATGTAACATTTGTGCCGGTGCCAAAGAAACTTAACATGACCTCAATCCAGACTCCCACAGCTTAATTAGAATTTACTCTTTTATGAAATCATATAAATGTCAAATACTCCAAATTAAAGTGAAACTTCATTCATTGAAAGCAACCCTTTTTGAACATTTAACCACACCACAGACGACTTAACCCCTTCAAAAAGCTGTGTGACTGTGAGTGTTCTGAAAACAAAGTGTCACATGATTCTGCAGCCATTTGCTCTTTGATTCGGGTTGAATTGCATCGCTGTTATCTCCGAACATGTGATCCACTCTTGTCTTCACGCTGGATTTGGATGCTCGGGCACTGAGAGAGTGACGGTCAGCTGCCGGGCTGAGGACGCTGAAGAGCCAGCCGCTGAAAGAAAGACTCAACAAAGCCCAATACAATCAACACAACTCTAAAATGGCTGCCACAGAATTAGGAAGAATAGCTCTGTTATATTATATTGTTTTCTGTTTGTTTTTTTCCAATAGAAATGAACCACACATTTTATGGGGTATTCTTCAGGATGGAGCAGCATCCACTTGGCAACCCAGTTCGTCTGGATCCGGCCCAGCTGTGCCATTTCTTGCCAAACAGCCTGTAATGGTTCATACAGTACACGAGCACGGTTGAATGAAGCTCTCTGCCAAAAAGCCTTTATTTCCCTGGCAGTGTGATCAGTCTGGTTTTAATACAAATGCCAGAACATTCTTTGCTGCAGGTTTTTGATATCTGCCAATTTATGATATTCTGAGCTGTGCTGGTTTTTCTGCTTTAGTCACACGCTACATCTCAGGTGAAGTGGATAGGTCGGGATTTCAGACGGGTTAAGTTGCCGTTTGAAAGAGCTGAACTCGTGGCAGGAGCCCCCCCAGCCGGAGATGAAGACCTTCTACCTGTGTGTTGTCTTCCTGTTCTTTACCTGAAGACGCTGACGGACCAACCAGTTGACTGCGGATCAGCGTCTGGCTCCAGAGGGAAATAATCACACTGACACTGGAACTCATATCTTACCACAGAAACCCACCCCACTACATTATTCAGAGGCAGACAATTTTTTTCTCATGCTCTAGTAATCTGGTTAAATAATTTGGGATTACATTGCCTCGGCCGCACACCAGTAAGGGGATCAGCGCTCTGCCCATGAAATGCCCTCTGTTGTGTGGCACAAAGGGCATCTCGGCTGCCCATGTATTTGCAGTATGGATAATCTCCCGCTGGCTGCAGGCTTGGTTTCATATCTGCAGGGGCTTTGTTAACAGCTAATAGGGCTGTTTACTCCGCCTCTCTGGCCCCCCCCAGCCCCCCCACCCCTCCCGAGGCCGAGATCTGACTTTGACGTAG
This sequence comes from Limanda limanda, assembly GCF_963576545.1. Lineage (NCBI taxonomy): Eukaryota > Metazoa > Chordata > Actinopteri > Pleuronectiformes > Pleuronectidae > Limanda > Limanda limanda. The sequence continues at coordinate 7,111,281 of NC_083644.1, read as the reverse complement.
ACAATTGAATCAGGAGCAATCACGCCGCGGTGCAAACGTCAGGTTAGTCGTCGAGGGAAAAGCACGTGAATTCTTTGGTGTTTAATTTGTGGCTTTCAAGAGCACGCCAGAAAAAAGACTGGAGCACACACCAACTTCACATTAATGGAGTTTATTTATAAGATGCACCGCATAAGCCTCATGAATGTGGAAAAAGCGTTGAGGAAATAACAGACAATATGTCTCATTCTCCTCTATCTTCGGAGCATCTGAGCCAATTTCACACTCAAGCACTTGGCCGCTTGAGTTAAATACGGACTGCTCCTCTTTGCTCCCATTGTCCGTCTGTCGGATGCTTCTGTGTGACTCGTTTTTTTTAGTTCTCTCCCTCCGCTGCCATCAGTATTCCTCCGACATAACCTGCTCCATCGGGTCCCAACCTACACATTAGGGTAAGGAGTGAGCGGGATTGCTAATTCAAATCGTCGTCTCTGGCGAGGGCTAAAGAGAGGGAGGCAGAAAGGAGATGAGTAACCGAGAGAAAGAGGGAGTATAGGAAGAGAGGAGATAGAAAGAGGGAGAGCAGAGTAGACAGAGGTGAAGGTGAAAGGAGACAAAGCGTCCTGAAAGGCCGGACCCAGTCTGCCCTCATCCCTCAGAGTCCTCACCGCCACCATCCCCTGGGAGACAAGAGAGAGGGATGAAGAGATGGTTTGGAGGGATGTAGAGGGAGAGGTCGGATCATTAGGCAGGCAGAGGTCAAAGGTCACAGCAGGGGGCGGGCGGGAAGCAGTGAACCTGAGAGGAGACGAGAGGAGAGGAGGGGATGGAAGGAGAGGAGAGGAGAGGAGAGGAGAGGAGAGGAGAGGAGAGGAGAGGAGAGGAGAGGAGAGGAGAGGAGAGGAGAGGAGAGGAGAGGAGAGGAGAGGAGAGGAGAGGAGAGGAGAGGAGAGGGGGATGAGCAGGCTTACCAAATATTGATTTGAAGGTCCTCATGTTGTGTTTCATTGGAATTCTTAATCTCAGGTACAACAGCTTGATTAGACCAGTTCAACTAACTCCTACATTGATTTAGTCAATTAACAACCCAGCGATCTGTGACATCACATACGTTCGTTTCAAGTGCGTTCCCCAACGCACACACTTGAAACTACAAAGCCTGCAGTCAGAGGGCTACACAATAACTCATATAACATGGAATTACATTAGGTAGCTACTAATTATGTTTTGCTCTCGAACAGATATCAGTGCTAATTAAAACTGAAGCTGTCGTCCAGTGTAGACATGGAAGAGCTTGACCCTTAAAGTCAGCAAAAGTCTGGACCAAAAGTAAAACCAAGAAAATAGCCTCTTCTCAGACACGTACCTGCAATGGACATATCAACGGGGCAAGGACAACTACTGTGTCAATGTTCCTTCAACAGCAACAAGTATATATATAGATCATTTCTTTATCAGCAGCTGGTTTTAATTATTTCTTTCACCAATTTCCTGCAGATATTTCCATTCTAACTTAACCAAAACAAGGAATTGCAATCTTAATTAAAGCATTTCCCACAAGTTGTGTATTCACTAATGAAACTTTATTTACTTCCGTTACAAACTTAAAGTAAAATGTAGCCTGTGAAAAACCTCATTATTACCTTAAGTCTGACTGTTGAACATGAAGCCGACGTGATTCATGCTCCGTTGCCTCCCTGCTCATTTCCCACTGATCATAATAATGTCAGTACAAATTGAAAATCTGCTCATCTAAATGCAAATCATGGAGCATTTCCAATTAATTTCCGTGTGGAATTTCCATTTATTTACATGAAACTTTGTTGTCTTCCATCCCAACAGTAAAACTGATGAGTAATTTCATACCATAATTTTAGTTTGTTCTCTTTCAATTGATATTTTTTACAGCTATTTTGTTGGAACAGCTTCTCTTGATATTTCGCTTTGGGTTTGACATTGTGAAAAACACAAAATGTCAACATGCTCCTGTAAAATATCCATAACACATAAATATTCACAACACAAAAGCAATCAGACATCACCATAACTGTACTGCCGGGGTATAAAATGGAAATATAGATGCAATAATACTGAATCAGAGTCTATTCCTTTCTCTTTATGTGGAGATAAACAGATGTTGTGCACATCAATGCACATCACAAGCGTTGGTCTCCCACATGCAGATGAGGTGAACATATGGCACAGGTCACAAGTCTTGACACCATGAGAGTGCAATGTGTCTTTTCCTCACTGGAACACCAGGGACGTTCAATTATTTGCTGCTCAGCAGGGATTTAGGTTGTTGTGCAGAAACACTGTTAATGAAGCGAGATGGAAACTAGGCTATAGGACGACCTGGCTTGTGTCCGGATGAGCATTTACATGGAATTAAGAACAAGAGGATGAAGACGGAAAAAACTGAGATCAGGCTTAATCCTTCTGTCCAAGAAGTAAACAAGGGAGAAGGAGCAATAAACAAGAAGCGATGGTTTCTTTTCTGTCTATAGTAAAATAACAAAGACATTTACTGACTTTGCTTAGTTTTTAAATTGCTTATTTGAACACTGAGTATTTTGCTGGAGCTTAAAGTTTCTTACACGAGTCCCGGACACTCAAAATGAGTTAATTTCGTCCTTGTTGATATTCCTCTGGCCTCCTTCAGTGTCCTTAAATAAATCATTGAAGTCTAACGATGTGTTTTTCTCTATATTTTGCCTTAACTTCTGACCTACAGCTACAACCTTACACTTTTCTAATTACAGATAATTGGAGACATTTGCAAACTTATCCTCTGCAGACCTGATATTCTTGCCTTAAGGCACTTTTGGCTGAATGTTAAAGGAGTTGCCTGAATCAGTTGTCAGACGTCTGAGCAAAGAAGAGTGAGAGAGGAGGATGATTAATGTGGAGCTGGACCGGGAAACCAAATCACAGCCGGTCTCTGGTGGTCGAACGCAACGCCACAGCGAGAGCGGGAGCTGCTGAGTCAGCTGAATATGTATAGAAGTGAGTGATGTCACCTACCAGGGTTTGGCAAGTGTGTGTGTGTGTGTGTGGTCCAGACATGGCTGGTAAATTGAGGCACATGTCTGAAAGTGTATATAAGGCTGGATATGGACAGAGAGGTGTGTGTTTGCGAAGAGGAAGATTAAGCTGGAGTTTGAGTTGACGTTAGAGAGAGAGAAACTCAGAAAAAAAAAAGGTTGAGGGAGAGAGAAGGCGGCGTTGCACTGGAATCACACTGCAGTTAGTTTTCTCCACGGGGGGTTCTGCTCCACTCGTGTAGTGATACCGCTCACAAACAACCTCTCTGGGGGATTAAGTGAGAGGACTTAGACAGCGAGAATGGGGCTCTGGTCTGCTCCTCTGCTGAATCCCCCCCCCCCGTGCTCTATGATAGGGGTCAGCTTAGACCACCACGTGCTGCCACCGCGGAGCCTAACCTCCGCAAGAGCCGATTAAAATAGGTCAAGTGAAGCTTTGGCAAGACGGCCTTTGTCAACCCTTAAAAACCAGTCTGAATAGCTAAAAGAAAGGAGGTTGGTGGGAAAAGAACACAGCAAATCCACTGGTTTACCGCAGCCAAGAAGGTTTATTCCTGATTTTATTTTATTTGCTAATATCGATGAAAATGTATGCATTTAATTGTTTTGTAAATTTTTATGTGTAACACAAACAGAAGGAGCTTTGTACAAGGATATGATAAAGCTGCTTTCAAATAAACTGCTGGAAAGGTGGAAAATGGTGATTGAGTCTTATTATCAATTAAAGAAATAATTGGCTGATCGATAATTGAGACTTTCATTCTCAGTATGTATAACTAAAAATATATATAAGTTTTTATAACTGTGAAAAAATTGTTATTTGAAGGAAAAGAAACACAATTAGTTGTGTAAGCTTTCATTGTTTGGAATTCTTAGTTTCTAGAACTCACAATCATCAGTTTTCATAATTATTACATTAGAGCAACTAAGGGCAATTTACTTTTAGGTTTTTAAAAGTTTGATTTGGCCTCAGAATTGGAACATTTCCTGGTGCAAACAGCAACGATTACAGCGCCTGGCTCGTCCTTGGAGAGGAAATAAGAATCCGGGTTTGACAGATTTCACTCAGTGAGATGTCGTGACTCCAGGCTACACAATCCTCTCCAAACAATACAATTTAAGTGAAACTCCCTTTTCCCAGCCCAAACACAGAATGCTCCCTACAACCAACACCATGTGCCCCAGTTTCTCCAACTAATAGTCTGTAGCGGGATAAAAAGGGGAAATGGGTCAGAGTCGATTCCTCTTGGGTCGCCCACACGACAGCAGAACCATTTGTTTCATTAGATTGTTTCCCAGGTTGACTGACTACATTTCTGTTAGGTTGAAAAGAAAAAAAAATACCTGACCATATGGTGTTTGCACAGACTCACAAACACACAAAGTATGGTTAGGTGTAGACAACCAGCTTGTCTTTCATAAACAAGTCTTGTTACATTAATTGCATTTACAAAGACAATATGAGCCTCGTTCCCTGGAGCAGCACTTCTTCATTTCAACATCAATCATAGCAGCAGGGGAGACGCACACATATGCCATCTGAATCTAATCTGAGCAATAAAGGAAATGAGTGGGAGGCAGAGAATATAGATAGATGGTGAGTCTCCACTTCCTCTTATACTATCCAGAGATATTGGTCACAATCTGCAGTGTAGTGATTGGAGGATGGAGCTGAGGTCATGACCAATCCCGAGTCAGATTCAACTATCAATCATGACCTTTCACCCCCATATGTATCACATCAAATAACGTATTAAAACCAAACTTACAGGACCAATAAACACTCTCACAAACACTGATTAAACCATCTTTGAGAAAAATATTTCAATGTGTAATTGGACAGTTCCCTAAAAGTGAAATCATCTCTATTGCCCCCTGTTGACTGGCTGCAGTATAGGCCATAAACCCGCCCTCTACTGTAGACATTAGGACATTGACACATCTAAAGACTCCAGCTGAAGGATGCTATAAAAACAAGGTGAAACATGATGATTGACAGCTGAGAAGCACCTTCTGGCTCAAAATTATGTAAAATTGCAAGATGGCCACGCATGTACAGGATCCAGGATGTTTTAGCTTCACTTATTGTTAGGGTTGGGTACCGAGAACCGGTTCCAATATGGAACCGGTTCCAATACAACCGGTACCTACCCGGACCGAAATGCAACGGAGATTCCGGTGCCTCATTTCGGTGCCTGAGCCAATCGAAGCCTGAGGTCTCCGCTCGTCCCGCCTCCTCACACTTCCGCTCCTTCCTTCACGGGAAGCGGCGGCTCCCGCCGGGCCCTCCCCCCCGCGGACCCCGCGGCCGCCGGTGGACAGACTCTTGTCTCCGCGCACCTCTCCCCGGTGCTGGCTGCCCCCCCCGGGCGCATTTCCTCCGTGGCGGTGTGCCGCGACCGGCTCCGGGTCGGCTTGGAAAGGCTCGGGGCGGGAGGAACGAAGACCACGCCGAGAAATGTTTCATAACAGCGACCGCATTTTAGGGGCGGGGGGCCGAAGCCTGCCTGCGAGCCCCAGCCGCGGAGGTACGGGGGTCTCTGAGTGACGGGAAAGCGACCCTCAGTCTTCATTTGGCTCAGGCACCGAAGTCAGAGTCACGAGTCAGAGTGTGTGTGTTTTGTCTTTATTTTTATTTATTTAAGTATAGTGTAAAAAAATTTTAACAGTTCGTATGTTATTCATAGTTTTAAGTTAAAAAGGGTTTTGTATTTATTTATATTTATAATCTGCTTTAAACAGTTAATATATTTGGCAATATAAAAAGCCTTTCTTAGTCAAGCATCGTTTTGTGCACTTTTTTGAAAAAAGTATCGGTTCAGGCACCGTTTAGGCACCGGTATCGTTTTAAAAGTATCGGTTAGGAACCGGTATCGGATAAAAACCAAACGATACCCATCCCTACTTATTGTGCAGCAGGAGGAAGTGGAGCCATTTATCTGAGGATCTTGACCCTGTTGCGTTTGTTAGTTTCTCTCCATGTTACAATCTTTGTCCTCCTCACCTCCATTATCCTCCTGACCTCACTCCAGCTGCTGTGAGGCAGGTACTCCCACCACGCCTGTAGGTCACTGTGTCAAAAGTATTCCTTTATTATAACTATTAATTCAGTTTTGCTTACGGCAATCAATACTGATTAATAAAAAAAAGTTTGAAAAAGTTTGTTTACCAAGCTTTTCTGCAGCCTGAAGAAAGACAAACTTTAGTTAACTACATTCTGTTCCTCTTTGTGCTCATGCAGAGATTTAATGATGGAACATTTCCAGCCGATCGATATTTATCCTGAATGCTATTTTGAACAATTAATAATTAAGAGAAAATTAACCTGTTGTCCTTCATGACGACGGGACAGTGGGGGGGTTGTTCCTGTCGTCTGTCCATCCTTCATTCTCCCATTCAGTCAATGGATCAATAAGCCGGCACTGATGATTCATGTGGGTGGAGCAGAACTTGCACTGGGAAAAGACAAAACCCAGAAAGAGAATTTGATGAAAAACAGTATCTTTGAAAAGTGCTATTGTTCGGATGAGGATCAATAAAACAAATAAGTATTCATGGAAATGGTTGTAGATGAAAGAAGCGTCGTTATTGTCTATTATAAAAGACAAGTGTTTTCGCAGTTTCAGACACATTCTTCTTTTTGAAAAAAACACAATATCTTCTCCTCACGCTGCAGCTGTTTGCATTTCCATCATATTTACTCCAGTGCATATTGACTGATAAACTTCAGAACACTGGGCTGGACTCGGCAGATTTTGTCATCATAATGGATCTGCTCAGTGAGCGTCCGGGAAGTGTTTACTGAGATTAATAGAAATACTGCGACAATTTCTGGGCTCTGTGGAATTAAAAAATGACAACAAGGACCAAAATATACAGAGCGAGCAAACAGACGGACGGAGGACGTGCACGTGTGAGAGGGTTTGTTGCTTTGCTCCCAAAAATGTGGATCATATGTGACAAACGTAAACAAGCTCATTTATTTTTAATGAAATTGTGGCGTTTCTACACCTAAGACTCCGGACCATTGTCTGTGAGCATCTATCTGTACTCGACATTGATTGGTTTGTTGACGATTGTATTGTCTAACGTTTCAGAATAAAGTGCAAAGGAAAAAGTAGTCGTTCTGTTTGAAAGGAGAAATAGACTGAACAAGTTTGTCTCATTCATTTTGTTGCCACTGTAATATCATTGTGGTTTTTACTACCAGCTAAGTGAACGTCCTTGTCATTCAAACATATCATCAGAGGTGAAGACTTCAAACAATCCTTCCTCCTTTTCTTCTTCTAGTGTTTAATTCTGACTCAACTTCCTGGAATTGGTCTGAAAGTCTAGTTTGATCTGGACCGTAAAGTTTGGTGCGTTGGTCTGGATCAATGTCTGAGGCACCTTTCACACCTGCTTGGTTTTTTGGAACGGTCTCAGCTGAGAAGTCTGGAGCAGATAAAATGTGAAAGCCTCTGATGCTCCTGCAGAAATCAGATTTATTTAGCTTTTTCCTCACATAAGCGACGGCAAAATGTTCTGGTTTTACTTTTTATAGCAAGTTCCAATGCTAAAAGGTTGCTTCCACCAAAATGCAAACAGCAATATCGCAAAATTTGAAAAACCATGTATTTGCATAATGACATTCTTCCATTCAGCACTGCAGCTGAATGATGGATCAAGTGTGATCCTGGTGCAGTGGGCATGACTGGAGGTAAACAGACGACAGTGAGATCTCTGACAGGGACGACACTGCTCCTCTGTTCTCTCCATCGCTCTCTGCGTCTTTATACCTCTCACCCGCAGTAATGATTATGATTACAAACCTGCAGACAACTGTGACAACATCCATCAGGCTTATCTCATGTTGAAGTGTCTCTCTCTCTCTCTTTCTCTAGCACATACACACACACACACACACACACAAACACACACACACACACTCACACACACAAAACGCCTGCTCCCTGTCCTCTTCCAGCTCCTTTTATAACCCTCCTGGAGACGCTGCCTCCAAATGATGTCACTCACAGTTTCAGCCAACTCTGCCCATGTCGCTGCTAAATCCCACTTGACAGAAGCTTTGTCTTTAGTTCAGAGCTCCGGAGTAAATAGGCGGCAGTGTGTGTGTGTCTGTGTATGTGTGTGTGTGTGTATGTGCATGTGTGTGTTCTCGTGTGTGGGAGAGAGAGGGTGAGGGAGGGAGAGAGGACAGAACACAGAGTTTAATGGGTGCACAAAGATTTCTGAAGACACTTCTCACAACTTGTTCTTCTTGTAAGTAAATAATAAATCAAGCCGAAATAACAAATATCGAAACTTTGTGTTGCAGCTCTCTGGCACCGTGAAGTTCTCATCCTCCTCAAATCAATTTGAACAGGCTTCACAAGGGTGAGTGCTCCGCTCACACAGTGGATGTTGCACAACAACAACATCCCACATTTTACAACTGCTCAGACAGATTAAGTCATGTGCAATGTGGCCTCATTACAGTTCAACCGTTGGAAAATTCCATCCCTATCAGTGACCACAGGGAGAAGAATCATGGTTTGTTTCCTCACAGGGACAAAATCCTACATCTGGTCTGAGTTTGTGTCCTAAATATGAGCAAGGACATGCATTTTTGTGAATAAAAACGTAAATATTTTAAGGTTAGATCACCAAAAATGGTGTCAAATTCCTGCAAGAAAGAGCAAAGCAGGCGAATCCTGTTGTAAGCGATCGGTTCCTCAGGATGTTGCACACAGACCTTGACATAGAGCTTCAGTTTTAATATCTGGGTTATGCAGGCAGCAGCCGTGTTTAGAGAGAGAAATTATCCACGGAGCAGATGTCAGATGTGCCTGCATTTGTTTCTCTATCGAGCATAATGCAAATAACCGAAGTGGGGCAATGTTTCCACTTGTTCAAACAACTGTACTTATACTGTAAGTGTGTATTTGAACATGCTGGAGGATTGGAGGGGTGTGGGGAAGAGTGGGAGACACAGAATTACACAGTGAAGAGGGAGAGACTTGGTTCAGTAAACAATGCATCTACATAATGAGGGAAAGTCTGAGACACTGTGTTCGCAGGACAATGACCTGCAATCACACAGAGTCTCACTGACTCTGTAGATAATGTCCTTGATTTTGAATCATGTCACATCAGCCACCAACTGATGACGAACACTATCATCTTCAGGAGCTTTATCTATAACAGGACAACCTTTGGAAATTATTTATTGTTGCAGAGATTTGCGATCTACAATTTAGATGTTATCGTGTTGAATCTATTCCATGGTCGTGAAGCCTTAGTGAGGTGCGTTTGTGTTAGGCTGAAATTTATGCAAAGATGTTTCAAACATTTCCTCTACATTTCTACATTTGAATAAGGAACATATTATTAACAAGGAGTCAATCCCGCTGCCTATAGACCCTGCAGTCCCTTATGAAGTGAAGCCATATTTATATTTACTATAACCAGATTTGTATTTTTATCTGCACAAAATTGCACACTCTCATAATCGATTATATATAAATGAGTAATAACAGTCATCTAAACATGGTTGTTTTTATTTCATCAAGAGCCAAAGATTAATAAATGAAACTGTCAAAAAGTGCCCAAGAAAGAAAGTTATTGATTTGGCTCCGCAATTTGTTGAGTAATTTTTGCAGAATCCTGCAAACAGACTAACTAACTAACTAACCTAATCTCCTTAGTAAAGGTTGACTAGTAAAATGCTACAGTATGTGGACATTTGTGCACAAACATATTCATATAATGAACTGGGTAAAACATTAATGTGTTAATAGTAGACAGACAGTTACCAGCATGGTTGTAAGCGCAGCTGCTTGGTTAAATTCTGACAAACTGACTTATCTGAGCCCTGCTCTTGTATTTCTCCTGAACCTTTGTGTCTTACTCATGGGCGAAGAAAACTATTACAGTTTATTTGTCATTTTATTTTATTGTTATTGAAAATGTTTAAAGGTAAGACTTGTTTATGCCACTGAGGGGGGGGGGGGGGAGCGAGACGAGCGAAGCACAATGTGACCTACAAAATCTCTCATTATCACCGGCTGTAAACCTCCCGCTCCTGCTTTTATTTCACTGCATCTGCACCAGGTAATAAGACCCTTTAAAAAAAAAGCAGGAATGGTTAGATCAGGTGAGAAATCACAAACAAATCATACCAGGGGATTTCCACAGTCCTCCTCTCCACGTGGACGATAAAGCAGCTGTTTAATCTGTCTCTGTCACACTTTGTTTTGGCCTCAACGCGCCTGGACCGAGCCAAATAAAGCTGCTTTCACTGATATATGGCCCAGATAGAGCTGCTGCACGTCCTGCTGCACGTCCTGCTTTGGCACCTTCATTATGTGGCTGCTGCACTCAATGAGCCGCATGGAGAGTCCGGGCTGATTTTGCTGAAGTGCCACAAACACTGCAGACTCTGGACGTTGGTTATTTGAACTGAATCACGTCCCAGGAGCTGCAGATTTCCTCCCTTTAAATATCAGTGCTCCATATTGGCCTGAGATCTTGTTAATATCTGACTAATTTGAATCTGATAACAGGTGAGGGCGGCGACTGTAATCCTGTAAATCCTTCTGATTAAAAGGAGGCACATGGGAGGAGAGGAAATGTCAGACCCCAGTTGTGCAAAGTGATGGGGAGAGGAGGAGAGGAAGGGAACGGAGGGAGGGATGGCTAGAGGGGAAGGAAAGAAACAAAAGCATGAGGAGAGGGAACGAATTAGGAAAGAAGGGATGGTCGTCCATTTTGCTCCCCGGGCCACCGGCAGCGTTCTGATTGGAGGCCTGCTGCGATACAGGGTCACAGAATGGCATCAGGTTGCCATGGGCAACGAGGGCACATCTGCTAATGAGACAGATGTGAGAGGCGCGTAAAGAGGGAGAAATGGAAGGGAGAGATCATCAGAAAGAGGGAGAGAGAGAGAATCCTACATCCATCGCCTTAGTCTTCTGTTTAAAACCCAGAGGCTGCATTCTGGGGCTTGACTCCATAGGGTCGTCTCCCTCAGAGCCGTGTGACAGGGACAGTGGAGACTGTGAAGTGTGGAGTGGAGTCAAAGATCAAGCTGGTGCTGAAATTCACTGCTTTGGCACCCCCCCCCCCCCCCCCATAAAACACACACTCAAGTCTGTGTGCATCTTAAAGGACCAGTGTGGAGGATTTAGTGGCATCGAGTGGTCATGATGCAGATTACAACCGACTAAACACCCCTCCCCTTCCAAGTAGGTTTCAGAGAAAATGTTTTTCCTCTTTCACAATAAAATATGGAGATTTATTTTTTAAATGTGGCTAAATCACTACACCTCTCTGTTTTGGAAGTGTTGCATTTAGCACGATGCCGGGAGGTTACAAAACATTATTGCACAAACGTTGATGGCTTTTTACGCACCAACGCTCAGAAGTTTAGGGTGGCGTTTGTTACGAGGTGTCAAGGCTGCCAAAATAAAGAAGACGAAGAAGAAGAATAATAAGAAATTAGTGCGGTCACCTGGGTCTAATGTTTCCATCACTGCCGGTTGGAGCCGGAGCTGTTTAAAAACCTTCTGCAAAACTCTCTGACCCGACAGTGATGCGGCCGACCGGCTCTCAGCTCGTCCACACTGATCGGGATGAGCGGTGGGATTTAGCCGTGAGCCAGGGCACTGATCCAGGCATCCAGCCGCCCGCCCTCTCAGCCCCAATCCCACCGCGACTCCAGCGGAACATCAGCCCCAGAATTGGAGCTTAATAACATGACATCGGATTCAATGTGTTTCTGACGCTTGTTTGGCCTCAGTCTGTGACTCTGTGCTGCGACTGGTCCAGCTGCTGGTGATATGAGGTGAAATATCAGTCATGTGTCCAAACTTGTAAACATGGCTTCATGCTCAAACTCATAAATAATTAACTAATCAATGCTTTACCTGTTGTTAAAGTTGATGAAGATGCAATGATAAGATAACAGTCTATAAATCTACTATTCACTTACTCTCCACAAGCGTGAAGAGAAAGGAGGTAACAGTGATGAATTGGCCTCAGTGCAGCCAGTGGTTGTTTTTGTCACTGAACAATTGACTCAAAACTAATCGTTTGTGTTTGTTTTCCTGAATTTCATCATCAACATCTTCTGCTAAACTAACAACCTGACACCACTTTAAACTGTAGATATTTTCCTGATTCTGTGCTATCGAAACTCAACGTGTGGGAAAGTGCTCACGTTTCGAACGACAGCCATTGTTTTCTACTCAGTGTAAAAATAGTAACGCGTCGGATGGCAGGTGCATCGCTGTGTTCTCTTCATCTCTACACATACAACTGGTTCTCGAAAGGGAGAGAGGAAGCCACCAGCTATTTCTGCCGCTTCTCTTCCATCACAAGCATCATCAAACAAGGCAGAGGGTGCAGGGGAGAGAGAGAGAGAGAGAGAGGGTGAAGTGGAGAGAGAGAGAGAGAGAGAGAGAGAGAGAGAGAGAGAGAGAGGGAGGGGGCAGGAAAGAGGCTGTAATAGTGAGAGAGAATATAAAGAAACCAAATGGAGTATGAGCAGTAAAGATTTGGGCAGAGAAAAGAGAAAGTCTTCTGTCATTACTGCTTCCACGACTCTGTACAAGGACAAGAAGGCGGGATGGAGTGAGGGTGTGAGACGGAGAGAGGGAGAGTTTTTGCGAGAGGAAAATGGAAACAGCCAAAAGAAGAAAATAGATAAATGATAAATATATCAAAGGGAGAAACAGATGGACAGAGATTGGGAGGAAGAGATAAGACTGATAAGTATTCTGCGAGATCCAGAGGGGAGAAGCTTGAACAGAGAAACAAGTTTTCAAGGAAACAATTACTCCGCAAGCAAACAGCCGCAGTCTAAAGGTTATCTTCGTATAATGATTGGATTCTGCCTCCTCTCTCTCTCTCTCTCTCTCTCTCTCTCCGCCTGCAGAGAAAACACAGATAGCGAAAACCCAAATTAGCTCGTTTTCTTCCCTTTTCACTCCATCTCTGTCCGTCCCGTTTGATGGCGAGATGAAAAAGAGATGGACTGAGAAATTGCCAGGAGGAAATTTCTCAAAGGGGATGAATTTTGATGATATCCAATCTTCATGTGAAAATAAGGGCTCGGAGGAAATGGAAGCAAAGCCGCTGCCAAATCACACTTTATAAAGAGAAACGTGCATCGCTCCAAAGTGAACTTTTCAAAAGATTGTTTTTCATCTTTATTTTATTGACGATGATCTGTCTTTTCTTGACTTTTGGCCTTTCGGAGGGATTTGGTTTGGTTTCAGGGATGTTAACCAAAGAGTGAAGTGTCAGAAAACAGCTGTAGAGCACAAAGTTCCTGCAGAGTGTAAACTTAAGATGTGGCAGTGTAACAATATGCAAGTGGAGGATCTCCAGAGACTGGGATGTTTCTCAAGCAGGGTGCAGACGAAACCTGACCACAAGTTACACTCAAAACCGACCAGCGCATCAATATGAGAAAGTAGTTTTCTTAGTGCCTGCTTTTGTTGGTTCAACCATTGCAGCTTGGACGATATATGTGTGTTTCCCGTTCCCAATTTAGCTTCTTCAGTAGATTTGGTTAAAAGGAGACCAACCAAGTCCGACCTTGCAAATCTGCATTCGTCTTAATCACTTTATAAACTCCTATCAGAGGTTTCACCACATTTTGCAGCTTCTGCATTTAGTGACTTTTTTGCGAAGCATCATGAGTCCTGTGTTTGAGTGTGACGTCAGACATGAGTCATAATCAGACTATGCTCTGCAACAGGGGAATATAAATGGAACAATCTATTAGTTACTCATGTAAACATCATCATCATAATCTTACTCAGAACGAGGTCAATAATCAGAAGATTGTTTTCCATGTAAACATAGTCATTATGTATTGGGCACGACCTCTGGTTCCTGCCAATCACCCCCACGACCGGATCATAAATTCACCTGATCCAGTATTCAAGCACCTGTTCAAACTCTCTGGTCCCCCCACCCCCGCAGTAATACCTGTACATTGTTTTTTTAGCTGGTTAGTCATGACATTTCAATTTTCTTGTATTTACCTTCCTGAGACTAAATCTTGTTGTGCTCGGAATCAGATCCTGTGTTTGGACACTGAGTCCTGTGCTTGTCTGAATCCTGCCACTGGGTTCTTCTGTCAACAACTCAAAACTCACAGAAATAAACAGTGGCTCATGATCAGAATTCATAATTTGTACATAATGCAACCTAATTGCACAGTGGACCGTAAAAAAAGAAGATGACTTACAGTATTTGTTCCTCTGTGATGAACTCCTCCGTGATTACACTGATCCAAACTACATTCTTATATAAAAACTACAGGAAAACCTTTAAATTCTACATCAAAATGCAAAAGAACTTATGCAACAAACACTTGTACACAAGAGCATTGGATCACACACAGACACACACTGAAACACATTTATACACACACACACACACACACTGAAACACATCCTTACACACACTTTACACACACCTACCCACACCAGCCATCTGTCCATGTCTTATCCTTCCCTCCATCGTGTGTCAGTGCTGAATGAGGCAAAGATATAATCCAAGATCTAAAAATCCCTCAGGAGAATAAAGTTCATAGGATTAAGATAAAAAAAGAAAAACACATGTTGATGGAGTTTACTCGAGCCCAGACCGTCTCATTCACGAATAAGCCAAATATCTCAAATGTAGTTGATATTATGGGAATAACCAGCCTCATATATTTGTACTTAAATATTATTGCATATAATATATACATAATACATAGCTCCCCCATTTTTAGACACTTCTCAGTATCTACCCAAGTGTCTGATTCCTCCTGTTGCCTGCAGGAGTTAAGTGAGTGGAAGGATACATGCACACGAGGAGCGAGGGACCGGTTAGAGTGACGGACGGAGAAAAGAGAATTTTGAATGTGACCTGGGGACGATTAAAGGAGAGCGGAGAACAAAGGTGGATCTGGGACGGAAAATAAAAAGACACACCAGAGGGAATAGAAAGGGAAGCTTAGAGGAGACGAGGCCGGGAGACGCTGTAATTGGACAAGGTGGTGGTCAGAGGGGGGGGAACAGAGGGAAGACACTGACACCATGACAAGCAGGCTGGGGATTTATTGACAGACAAGGGAAAGCCCAGGTGACACACACACACACACACACAGAGACACACAACAACCACACAACTATAACAGAGGGTATATGGAACAATGTAGGACTTAAAAATGCTGAGACATTAGTGCTGGGCGATAAAACAACAACAAATATAATAGCAATATGATTTAAATCAATAGAATATATATCAGTTTATTTTCCAAATGGTAGAACATTAGGTTTTAATGTTGCACTTCAGAAAGTGTTTGTCCTTCTGCTCACAAAGACAAGTTTTAAACCACAACCTTCACTCAGAAGCAAGAATCTGTCTTTCAATTTAAAAGAAATAACACATTGTGACATTTATCGAGACAATTATCGTTATCGACCAGTTGCAGCTTTCATTTTGCCCTAAATTCTGCAGTTACAGTCACAGTTTATGTTTTATACAGATGGTATTTTTTCCCAGTCACACAAATGATTTCCTTGGTCTGTCGTTTGCTTTTGGGGAAAATCATTTGCATTTAAATCTATAAAAGTCCCACAAAGCTTTGATGTGAGCGTCCAGTGTCAAAAGTATAAAGTGTGACCACAAACTCAAAAAGCTTTAATGATAAACTAACTTAACCTCTCACCTTATATTCCCTTCAGTTTGATCTAGAAGAAGACAGGTAATGTCCCCACTTCACCGTCCTCTGTGAAATGGGATAATTACTTCTCATGATCTTCCAGATGTAAACACACTCAGGAGTGAACACTATCTCACCTAATCATACAATCCTACACAACCGCACACAGACACACTTGAAGCCTTATCAGCAGTACAGACATGCTGCAAACCAGCAGCTTGGACTTTTCTATAAATAACCCCCCCGCCTGTCTGCCCACGATGCCCAGAAACCTGAAAAAACAGAGAAACTGCTAATTTGTGCGAAATCTTTTGTGCAAAATTCATTCATTTCCACGTTGCGAGCAGTTGCATTAACATTGTGCAAGAAGCTTCAAACCAGAGCCACAGGTAGATTT
Organism: Limanda limanda; assembly: GCF_963576545.1. NCBI lineage: Eukaryota > Metazoa > Chordata > Actinopteri > Pleuronectiformes > Pleuronectidae > Limanda > Limanda limanda. Next base: position 7,095,155 of record NC_083644.1, on the reverse strand, counting down.
ACAGTGTCATGAACATTGTCCCACTTATGTCACTCATCTCTTTTCTTTCTTGTTCTGCAGCGTTCAGGTGTGACCCAGAAACAAACAGCTTCCTGTCAAAATCAACCTGCCACTTCAAATGTGTTGATAAAGTGGCCAATCTTAAAGTGAGAGTTATTACATGTAGCAGTGACTATTTTGGGCCTGAGGAGGAATGAAAATAAAAAACTAAGAACAAATGGAGAAGAGAAATAGATGTTGGAATTACATGTTATGTACAATGTGAAATTTAAAGCCTACACAATAAGATCACCTTTCACAAACAACACCTGCAAACTAAAACAACTTTAATGAGCAGGTCTGATTAGATCAGAAATGTTTCTCACTCTCACGGACCTGGGCGGAACAAACAGAATAATTAAAAGAGAGAGAGGAAATATCTCAGTTTTTTTTTATTCAGGTACTTTTATGTTTGTACAGATAGAAGTGTTTAATGTAGTCAGAAGTACATTTTTCTATATAATGTAAGAATAAACATCTGATAATGGATGAACACACGGA